>NW_025353989.1:0-8184 GCF_016433145.1 Gracilinanus agilis
AGACGCGGCCTGCTTTTAAAAAGTGGGGGAGGGTCACAGAGGCAGCCCCAGCAGGCTGCCCAGTTGGACTTATTCGGCCGAGCCCCGCCCCAGGAACGGGAGAAAAGACCAGCCTGGCCTCGGCAGGGAGGAAACTCCCCCAGATCCCGGCATGGGCGCTGGCCATGGTGCTCCCCAGGAGGCGGAGGGGTGCGGCGGGAGCCCCAGATGGCCTGGCCCGGCGGCGTCAAAGGGGAGCGAGGAGCAGAGACCGAGGGGGAGGGGCAGGGGCCGGCGGGACCCCCAGCCAACTTCTTCCCAAAGTTCCGTTCTCGGGAAGGATTAGGCAGGAGGCAACCCCTTCCCATCGGCAAGTGGGGCCCATTCTAACGGTCCTCCAGCGCCACCTCGTGGACCCAGGAGGCCCTGCAGCCCCGTCACCTCCTTCCCTTCCTTTCCGGGAGAGAGCAGCGGATGGCCCAAGGTCAGGCCCAGCGGCCTGCACAGGAGGCTTCTATCCTCCCTGACCACACAGTCACCCTCATCCCTGCCTTAAGTGTTAGCTGGGCTGCGAGCGCCCGAGCTGAGAGGGCTCATCGCTGGACAGATAAGGAAACTGAGCCCTCGGGGTTAGAGAACCAAGGAGTGCCGGGGAGAGAGTCCAGGCCTTTGTGGCGCCGGCCCCCTGCTCCGCCCCTCCGCCTGCCCGCTCACCGAGCGGCGCCGGGAGGGAAGATCTAGACGCGTTTCCAGGACAACCGTCATCCTGGCAGATTCAGAACCAGACCCAGAGGGGGGAGGTCCTGGCTCCGAATATGGCCGTGTGACCCTGGGCGAGTCACCTAACCCCCACTGCCCAACCCTCAGCACTCTCCTGTCTGGGAAGGGATCTGAAGTATTGGTTGTGAGAAGGAAGACGTGCAGCTCGCAGGGAGGTTTAGAGAGTGTAAAGGAGGCAGCGGCCCATCCCGAGGAGGAGCAGGCTGTGTGCGCCTGCTGCTGTGCCAGCCCTGCTAGGGCATCCATGGCACCGGCCCTCCGCCCTCTCCTGCGCCAGCTGCTGCCACTCACCCACCCACGACTCCTTAGCACTCATCCAAGACTTGAGGAAGAGGAAAACTCGGGCTCCCTGGCTCGCTTCTAGTGACCGTAAGGGAGGACGAGGAGCAGAAGGATCCGGCTGGCACAGGGCCGAGCTTGGACCTCCTTCTCCCCCCCCCTTCCCATCCTCCCTCCCTCTGCCAACGCGGAGATCAGGTCAGCTCCCTTCTTCTGGCATCTCTTAAACCTCTCCAAGCAACCACCAATGACCACGAGGGCCTGCTGGTGAGGGAGGTGGCACGGCACTGGGCACACGAGGGGAGGCGCATCCAGCGAGTGTCCCAAACGACCACGCGGAGCCCCGTCAGAGGAAAGGCTCCCCGCAGATGCCCGGAGTGCCCGTCTCTCTCTTTGTCTGGGGCATGTTGAAGGGATGCAGAAGCTCTGCAGCAAAGCCCGCTTCTTGGAGCAGCAGAAAGCAATCCTCCATCACATGCCAAAGGGCGGCTGATCTCTCCGCTGGCCGGTAAGCAAAATCAGTCTCACACGAGGGAGGAGCACGCACGGTCCCTCTCTGTGCCTCAGCCTCGAACCCAGCCATCTATGGGCCTTTGGGATCCAGAGCTCGCCCATGAGGCAGGGCCTCAGGCGGGACTGAGCACTTGAGGAGATAAAAGCTGAGGAAATATGTCCACAGAAGAGGCTCGCCAATACTGGGGGGATGGGGGGGTCACAACACCAAAGATAAGGACTCGTGAGCTCAGGGTGCCCCTCTTTGAGCTCAAGCCCCAATTGGGACGCCAGGCCTTTTAGCACAGAAAGACCTCACCAGCGTCTCCCAGGGAGCCCCCCTCCATACTCCAACCAAAATGTGCCCCTGCAGGAGCTCTGGCTTCCTACTCATAGACCCCGTCATGACCCTTAAACCCTCCTGGGGTCCCCTGGCCTTTGTACCTGCTCAGCTGGCCCTTAAACCCTCCTGGGGACCTACCTGTAACCTGTCCACACTTTCCTGGGCGTGGCCAGCACCCACAACCCGGAGCTTTCCAGGTGATTTGGTCTGTTGGGGCTTCCAGCATCTGAGCCAAGCTGGCATAACTTGAAAGAATGTTCACTCCACCAGGCAGGGGCAGTTGCTGAAGGGACCTTGAAGACCAGCTAGTCACCACCACCAGGCTGACCACCAGGATACTTGGAGACACTTCAGTGGAAGGAAGACCAGCTCGAATCCCCAAAGCTGATGGAACTGCCCTTCTGGGACCTCACTTGCAACTTCCTAATTCTCTGTTTTCTCATCCGAATAGCAGAGCTAATAGGAACAATGGCCAGCATTTCTATAGCAAGGCGCCCCAGGATTTTGCAGCTATGGGGGCCGGGGTGGCATTTAGGGGTTGTTGTTTCCATTTTACAGATGAGGAAGCAGAGTAAGAAGATTGGAAGACTTGTCCAAGGTCACACAACATGGAAGTGAAAGGCATTGAGCTAAAGGATCTCTTAGATTCCTTCCAGATGCCTTTCCTTGTAAAGCCAAGGGGACTGCTTGGCCTCCTGAATCCCTCTTCTTTTAACTGAAATCCCCTTAAGATAGCAGCTAAGTGAATAAAATTTTTTTTATTTTTTTAGAAAAATTTTCCATGGTTACATGATTCATGCTCTTACTTTCCCCTTCACTCCCCAACCCCCCCATAGCCGACGTGCATTTCCACTGGTTTTAACATGTGTCATCAATCAAGACTCATTTACATATTATTGATAGTTGCATTGGTGTGGTCATTTTGGGTCTACATCCCCAATCATGTCCGCCTCAACCCATGTGTTCAAGCAGTTGCTTTCCTTCTGTGTTTCCACTCCTGTAGTTCTTCCTCTGAATGTGGGTAGTGTTCCTTTCCATAAATCCCTCAGGATTGTCCTGGGTCATTGCATTGTTACTAGTACAGAAGTTCATTATATTCTATTTTACCACAGTATATCAGTCTCTGTGTACAGTGTTCTCCTGGTTCTGCTCCTTTCACTCTGCACCAATTCCTGGAGGTCTTTCCAGTTCACATGGAATTCCTCCAGTTCATTATTCCTTTGAGCACAATAGTATTCCATCACCAACAGATACCACAATTTGTTCAGCCATTCCCCAATCAAAGGACATCCCCTCATTTTCCAGGTTTTTGCCACCACAAGGAGTGTGGCTAGAAATATTTTTGAACAAGTGTTTTTGTCTATGATCTCTTTGGGGTACAAACTCAGCAATGGTATGGCTGGGTCAACGGACAGGCATTCTTTTAGTGCTCTTTGGGCATAGTTCCAAATTGCCCCCCAGAATGGTTGGATCAGTTCACAACTCCACCAGCAATGCATTAGTGTCCCAATTTTGCCACATCCCCTCCAGCATTCATTACTCTCCCCTTCTTTCATTTTAGCCCATCTGCTAGGTGTGAGGTGATACCTCAGAATTGTTTTGATTTGCATTTCTCTAATTATTAGAGATTTAGAACACCTTCTCATGTGAGCTAAGTGAATAAATGAGGCCTGCAGAGGAAGGGGAGGGCAGGAGGGAAGCACAGCACCAAGAAAGAACTTCCCATATGCACAACAAAAGATTCCACTGGAGAGCTGGGTCACCTGAAAAGGAGGCAGGTGAGGAAATCATCCAATGAGAGTGAGGGGTGACTAATGGAAGTCTGGGGGCCTCCCTGGTGTCCTTACCATGTCAAGAGAACTAGGGGGGGGGGAATAAAGTGGATAAAGAACCAGGCCTAGAGATGGGAGGTCCTGAATTCAAATCTAGCCTCTGGCATTCCCTAACCGTGTGACCCTGGGCAAGTCATTGAATCCCAACTCCCTAGCCCTTACTGCTCTTCTACCTTAGAGCCAATACTTGGAGCAGATTCAAAAACAGAAGGTAAGGGAATTTTAACAAAGAACCAGGAAGGCCACTGTATGACTTCTCTCCCTTCTCCCAGCCACAGCATGAGAAGGTGTGGATGGCCTGTTATCCAACCTACTTCCGCCAAGGCAAGGGAGCAAACGGAGTCTGGCAATCAGAAGGGCAAGGTCGAGCTGAGCCCATCTGTGGAATCGTTGCCTTGACAGCTCCCAGAAGGCTTCCCCTTCCTCTCTTTCATGAGAGCAGCCCTACACAGGGTGCTGGGCGAGGAAGCCTGTGCAGGGACAGTGTGGATGACTTTGCTGAAACTCCATGCCTTTTGGAGTCAATCGCCTGTTAGGTCGGAGATGCTCGGCTCTGCCCCTGCCATTGGAGGTTCCACCACCATGGGAAAAGGCGGGAAGCACCAGCCAGGCTCAACAATCCTTCCCAGAGTCTCCTGGCAGCCCTTCCCGGGGCCATGGGCTGCTATTGGAGCCCTCTCCCCAGGCTGGGCGGTTTGTCTGAGGGCATGACCGAGGCCAGACAGGGGAGCCTGGTGCTTCTGAAGGGAAGCGGAAGTGCTGCTCCTCAGCAGGGGCTGAGCTCCCTCCCCCTCACGGCTTGTTTTCTAGAAGGGTAGCAAAGCAGCGCATTGCTAAGGTGCCACATAGGTAAGGAGAGGCAGCACCAATCAGAATGCAGGAAAAGAAGCTTTTCCCCAGAGGGAGTCGAGGCTTTTTCCAAGCCTCGAGCCAGAGCCACTGGAAGAAAGACCAATGGGACAAGCAAGCTCAGACACTTAATTGCAGACACCCCTTAATTGCAGGTTTTAGCTGGATCAGTCTTTAAGCCTGGAGAGACGTTCAATAATACCATTAAGGAAACAAATGAGGGAGGGTCCCCCTGGCATTACTCTTCTCTGGTCCAGTCCTGGGTTCCCTTAGGCTCCCCGATGCGGCCACGGCAGCTGCCAGAGGATCCCACAAAGCCAACGCATGCTAGTTGTGTTCTGTACAGACTTCTGTGCTTGCCCCTCCTGGAGCCTACGGTCCACAGCATGGGTTCTGATTTGCAGAAAGGCCTGGACGGGACTCTGGGCTTCTTCCTTCCCCTCCAGGTGATGCTGAGGAACTTCTCTGAACCTCAGTTCCATCAACTGAAAGATGGCCCCGATTCTCTGTTCTCATCGTTCAAGGCATTGTGAGGATCTGAGAAAGCCTGTATGAGGAGCTGCCCAGACTAGGAAGTGTCCTGGAGATCTCAGCAATCGTGGTGGTGCTGGTGCTGGTGCTGGTGCTGGTGGTGCTGGTGCTGGTGGTGCTGGTGCTGGTGGTGCTGGTGATGTGTGGCGGTACCAAACCTCAGAATCTCAGAGCTAGAAGGAACCTGGGACACCATCTGGTCTAACTGGTGCCCAAAAGAGCCTGGGAGATACCCTGTGTAGAAGGCCTTGGAAACCAAGCAGTCCGATTCCCTCATTTTACAAATTAGAAAACTGAGAGCCAGACAGATGAAATCTCTTGTCAGGGTCAGATAGTTGGGCAGGAATGGCTGGGATTCAATTCCTATCCGTTAACTCCAACCCAATCCTCTTTCCATCACTGTCATGAAGGCTGTCCTTCTGACCTCCAAATCTAAACATCTGAGGCTGCTACTCCCTGGGAGGGCAGAGACAAGCAGGGCTGCTTCTACGTGACCTAAAATGGAAGAAAGAGTGTGGCAGTAAATGATGAAACCGGAGCCTAGCATGAGACAGAGCTGGATCAGGAGGAACTCAGGACACCCAGGCCAGAACTGCTCTCTCCCTGAGGTATCCTAGAAGCCCATTATTGAGCAAGCAGGACAGGAAGGCCCCTGGAGTGAAGCGAGAGGGGCTGGGATGGAAATAGGGTATATGAGCCGATCAAGAAGAATGAAAAGGAAATGGAGCTTGGGAAATGATTCACCCAAACTCTCTAAAGAAACAAAAGGAGGCCCCTGGGACAAAGGAGCCTTGGGAAGCCCTGGAGGAAGTCGTGTGATCGTGGGCCCAGACCTAGAAACTTCGTTCACCAGGGTCAGCTCCCCACAGAAGACAGCCCCTGCCCTGAGAGGGGATGAGGTGGGGAACTGGCATTATTTAATCCCTCGGGAGGCTTGCGCAGAGACTCACGAATCAGGTTTAGATGGAGATCCACAAGGAGGCTCTTGCACCAAATCCAGGAACTCCTCCTGCCACCACCATTGGGCTGGGGAGTCTCCGCAGAAATACCACTGGAGAGAATGGACCGAGCACTATCACTGAATACAGCGGGGTGGGATGGAGAAAGGCGTGGGACAGGGCTAAAGGCCACACAGATGGCTTAGGGGGCAGGATGGGAGTGAGAACAGGAGAATGGCGAAGCAGGCAGGGTGGAGCTGTGGTGGAGAAAGTCTACAAGGAGTGATAGGCTAAGGGATCTTGACACGTCAATGGAACAGAAGATTTCCCAAGGCACATTTGAAACTCATCACGTCTGCCCCATTAAGACGTGGCTGGAGGAAGCACCCCTTATCTCCAGCTTGGGCATGTCGGGTATGGAGAACAAAGGCAGAGCAAGGCATGAGGCAGAGGGTCCACCAACATCAGCCTCTGAATTCTAAAGGGGCACATTTGTTCCAAAAGCAGAATTGACAAAGGCGATGGAATTCAAGGCAAGGCAGCTACCTCGTGGATACAAATGCCTTCCCCAGAGTTGGAAGACCAAGAGCTCAGGAGCTGGTTAGACAAGGTTAGACAAGAAAGAACATCGCCAGAGAAAGAGGGGACCCTGGGAGCAGTGATGGAGGGGCAAAGACTTTCAGGAAGTGAACGGAAACCAGGAAGTGTAGAAGGACGTGCACCCGAGGAAGGGTACTCTGGCCTAGGTCTCGGGGCTGAGGAAGTCCCCCAAAACTAAAAGTAGCCTCACAAAATGCCTCAGTAAAAATCCCAGGATTAGAGTGAAATCCCAGAAACAAAAGTGACCAGGGGGGAAGGAGACCAAGCAATCTGAACTCAGATGCACATGACACAAGAGGAGAGGGACAATTAACAAACACACTGGATGGTGGGAACTTCAGCCCAAAAGATCCGATAGGTTACAGCATAGAACTGGTTCTAAGACTATGAAATGCACTAAGGATCAATGGAAAGCCTTGCTCTTGGGTTCCCAAGCACAATGGAAGTGACATGGTTAAGTAGCTGTTTGTGTGGAAAAAAGCTGGGGGACTGGGTGGACCACAAGGTCACTGTAATGTGGCAGCCTAAACAGCTGAAATGAGCTGCGGGCAGTTTCCAGGAACAGGAGGAGGCGATTCCATGGTCCTCTGCCCTGATCGGACCACATTTTATGATGGCTATTAAAAAGAGGGAAAGCAGGAAGAGAAGAGCAGTCAGAACAGAAGGGCCCTGTGCTCAATACATAGGAGGCTAGATTGAAGGCTCACATGAGCTAATGTACACAGAGCATTCTGAAGGTCCCATATAAATGTCTGTCATCATCATCACCATCACCATCATCATCGCCTCCTCAGACACTGACTCACTGCAATTCTGGCTAAGTCCTCCAACTTCTGGAGTCATCCTATCATCAGTGAGCAGGAGGAGGAGGATGACAGGATACAACACTCTGAAGTGCTTCACTGTAGCTTTGATTTCACTGGGGTGGGAACTCCCCCCAAGGATGCAGACTATACCCTATATAGACAGCCTTTATCAGGTTGTGTGCCTCTTGTCTGCCTTCCCAAAAGTCCTCCACGGGGGATCCTTCCAACATGCTGTATCTCTTCCTCTACATAACTGGACACTGTGGAGAAACCAGGGAGGCTGATCTCTTGCTCCTGCCATGCTTACTCTGTTCACAGCACAGTGCTAAGAGTTTTACAATGATTCATCTGACTCTCACAACCCTAGGAGGCATGAATTTATTGTCTCTATTTTACAGGCGAGGAAATGGAAGTAAACAAAGGTAGAGCGATTTGCCCAGGGTCACACAAGTTAGTAAATATCTGAGGCTGGTTTTGAATTCAGGTCTTCCTGACTCCAGGCCCAGCAGTCTGGCTGCTGCACTACCTCACTGACTCTCCTTGAGGGGGAAGAGACTTTTTCATTTCTCTTTTTGTATTCTCAGAGCTTCACAGACCCATCCCATGAATTCTTTATTGAAGGTTTGCTGAATTGAATCATCTTTAATACTTATGAGGGGAGTTGAATTGTTAAGATTATCAGAGACAGGGAGGAAAGGAAGGAAGGAAGCAAGCATGGAAGCAAGGAAGGAAGGAAGGGAAGGAAGGAAGGAAGG
>NW_025353990.1:0-3700 GCF_016433145.1 Gracilinanus agilis
GAGAGAGAGAGAGAGAGAGAGAGAGAGAGAGAGAACAAAAATCACATAAGAGAGGAGCATCTGGCATAGAATATCAGGACAACGCCTACATTTAGACTGGATGAACAGGAAAATCCTGAGGAAACCTAGAAGAAGTGGTTATAAGAATATCTTGAAGTTAATAGTTTATCTCTCACAGGGGACAGATAAATATCTGCCCAGACATGGAATTTCCAAAATCATTTATTTTGTCTATGGACAGACCTTACAATAATGTTGACAGGACTTGAAACCACCTTGAGCCAGTGAAATAGGATCATTCTGTTAGTCTAGGAGGTGATTTTTCCTATCTTAAGCTATAGGAGAGCACCATACATTGGGCCCCACTGGCATAACGCAAAATGTCTGGATTGAATGATGTCAGTGACATACAAATACTAGACAGCTAAATACTACTTTATTAGAAATTAAGTAACCCCAAGGAAAGTTAGTGTGGAGTAGTAGTTAGGGAGACAACCTTGGAGTAAAGAATTCTTGGATTCAAGTCCTTCCTTTGAGTATATACTGATTGTGACTCTGGGCAAGTTACTTAATTTCTCAGTAATGTCATGTAGCTCTCTAAGAAATAACTTTCTGAGCATGCTCTATCTCCACTGATAAGAATTTCTGCAGTAGGAGTTACTTATAACAGTTCAGAAAATAAAAAATAAAACAAGATGGAGGCTGATGACCTTTCTCTGTCTCCATCAACATTCTATTGCTACTGAACAATGGGTCCCTATTGAATTTACAGGCTGTTTCTATTCTAAGGAAGGTTTTGGATTTCTTTTCCTATGCTGTGTCTCTTAATCCTGCTAAAGGTATTTGAATTTTTTTTAAATGGACATGGAAGCTTTTCATATAACCTACAATTCATTCCTGCTGACTTACCTGATTGATATCTATTTTATACCCACAGTAGGTATGATAATAATGTTTCTAGCTATATTTGATTTCCTCTGCAGTGGTGAAAGTTGAACCCATAGCCAGAGATTGGAAAGCAAACAAAAACCCTTACAGAAAATGTGTTCTGTGTGATTTGCATGGAAGAGAATATCACTAAGGAAGGAAAGGGTAGATCTTGAACTCTGGAGGGAAAGGTGACATCCCAAGAGTAAACTCTTACCTACCTTGCCTAACAAATTGATCATTTATTTATCTTGTCTGTGCCTCAGCTTCCTAACAAGGAGGTTAAAATAGCACTTCCTTGATGTGATAAGTAGCAGTGAGAGGAAATGTGTGATTCTGTTATATCCTGGCATATTTTTAGACATTAATCTATGATATTCAAATCCCACACCCTTGCAGTAGAGAAAAGAGTAGCAGTCACAGAGGTTCCCAACATATATGATGTGTGGTGAGGATACATACCGAATATCCTTTATTGTGTGATGTGAAGAGTCCTGGATTTTTAATTAGCAGGCCAGGCTCAGGCTGGAATTCTGGCTCAGCCACTTACTACTTGGGTGATCACCCGAGGTTCTTTTTTTGCCTCCTACATCTCAATGTTCTTATTTGTAAAATAAAGGAGTCGGTCAGATGATAACATTTATTAAGTGTCTAGTATGGGCCAGACACTGAGCTAAGCCCTGAGAATATAAAGAATGGCAGAAATGTTCCTGCCCAAGAGGAGGCCACAAGGTAATGGGGATGGCAACATGCAACCAACTAGGAATAAACAAATTCGAATACAGAATAGACAGGAAATAAAGAACCTATGGAAGGCTCTAGATTTCAAGAGGATCATTAAAAGTTTCTTGGAGAAGGTGGAATTTTAAGTGGGACTTGAAAGAAGTCAAGAAAGTCAGGAGGTAGAGATGAGGAGGGAAAGTATATTGTGTATGATGGATAGCTACTGAAAATGCCCAAAAAGGAGAAATGTTTAAAGGAACATCAAGAAAGCCAATGTCACTGGATTGAAGAGTACAAGGGAAGGAGGATAGTGAAGAATGGAAAGTGTGAGAGGGCAGCTTTGACATTTGGCATGCCTTGATGACTAGTGTGAGGGGATGAAGGGAAGGTAGGTAGGAAGGTTGGATGGGAGAAAGAAGAGAGGAAGGTAGAGTAAGGGGGTAGATAGAAAGGGAAAAGGTGCCAAGAGAGAGAGATCAGGGTAGATAGAGCCTCCAAGCTGGAGAGAGCAGAGCACCTCCAAGGTAGCAAAAGAGAAAAAGTGCCAAACTTTCTCTTTTATACTTTCTCCAACACCTCACACAAAGGAAGTGGGAGGGATTGGAGGAAGTTGTAGCAGGGAGCCCTGGGAGACTTACTCTTCCAGGGCTTACAACAATTTTAAATGCCACATTAGCCCTCCTACCTGATTCTTCTAGTCAGACTCAAGGATTTGTAAAGTCTCTCAAAAAAGCTTTAAATCATGACTAAATTGATCCATCGAATTTAGTTTTTAATCATTTGTGTTTAATCGTTGTGTGTTGTGTCACTTAACTCCTTGGGCCTCTGTTTCCTCATCTGAAAAATGATGGTATTGGACTAGACCATTTGTTCTCAAATGAAGATTCCCCAAGACCCTCTCAAGGGGCTTGAAACTATTTTCATAATACAGTTAAATTCTACTATAAATATTAATAGAAATAGATTTTTAAGACAACAGAGGGTCCTGAGAACAAAAAGTTTGAGAACTGCTAACTCTATGATTATAATTTGTAATTGCTTTCTGGAGTTTTATATTCAATCTTTGACATAGATACATCACCCATATAAAAATATTTAGATGTTTTTGTTTAGGTTTTTCATTTGTTTCAGATTCTTCCTGACTTCTTTTGCAATTTTCTTGGCAAAGGTAAAGGAGTGGCCTGCCATTTCTTCTTTAGCTCATTTTTACAGATGAGGAAACCAAAGCAAAAAGGGTCAAGTGACTTGGCCAGAATCACATATCTAGTAAGAGTCTGATTTCAGATTTGAACTCAAAAGATGAGTCTTCTTGACTCTAGACCTGGCATTCTATCCATTATGCCACTTTGCTGCTCTCCTATAGTTGGCTAGTTTCATGACTTGATCTTTAATTCCTATTTTTTCTGTTTAAAGCTCAAAATGTTTGTTTACTTCAGTTTCATTTCTGCTAGGAATTCTACTCTAGTTTTCCTCTACAAAAAGAGCACAGGCAAACAAACAAACAAAAAATACAGTTGGGCCTCAATTAAACTGAAGCCCTGCAGAGCTCAAGAGCATTTGAAGAGCAAATATTTCCTGTGATACCAGAGAGAGGATGAAGTTTGAGCTCTGAACTGGCAGGATTGCATGTATCTTTGCATCATGCAGAGGTCCATCCATTTGCCACCTAAGATTCAATGTGATTGATCCTCTTTTCTGATTTTTTAACCAAATCCTTTGAATTTTCATCAGGATCTTTTATTCAAGTTATCCACCCATTATGGCCATCATCCAAGGGCCCATCAACTCCATAAATGTTCCTACACAGCCTGAATGCACTCAGAACTTGTCCCACACCAGGGCTATTGGCTGTTACAGAATCCAGGGTTCAAGTTATCAACATCATTTCTGCCTTTAGAAGCTCCTTATTGCCTATGAGATAAAATGCTTCTTCCTTAGTCCAGCATTTCAGACCCTACATTTGCAGACCTCTTTTAAAATATATTCTTTTATTTTCCCCAATTACAAGTAAAAACAATTTTATATTTACAAAAATTAAGTCCTGAATTCT
>NW_025353991.1:0-7092 GCF_016433145.1 Gracilinanus agilis
TCCTTCCTTCCTTCCTTCCTTCCTCCCTCCTTCCCTCCCTCCCCTCCTTTGTCTCTCTCTTTTTTCTTTCTTTCCCTGTGATTTTATTGGCAAGGAGAACTGATGAAGCAACTCCCTCTGGCCTTGTAGACTAGCCATTATTCTGCAATTTTAAGTCTAAAAGATTTACCAAGGGCATGTAAAGGTTAAGTAACTTGCTCAAGATCAGGACCTGTGTTCCTCTACCACCTCTGAGGCCTATTCTCTGTCAATAGCTCCAAGCTGACTCTTCGCCCATCTGTTTTTCTTTGCTTGCTTTCTCTAGACAAGCAGAAATATTCTTTTCCAGTCATATCAATCACAGGATCACCATATTTTAGAATTGAAATGCATCTGGACACACATCTGCTCCAATTCATATCCCAATAGGAAATTCCATTATAACTTGTTAAATGATCATCCATCCTCAGCTCAAAGACTTCCACGGAAAAAGAACTACTGCCTCCCAAAGTAGCCAGTTTCACTTTAAAGACAACTTTAATTGGTTTGGTTTTTTTTTTTTAACTTCTTCATATCAATGCCAAATTTACCATTTGCTTCCTTGCAATTTCCTCCCACTACTTCAGGCTCTGCCTTCTGGGGCAGAACAGAAATTGAATCCCTCTTCCACATGGTGGCTCCTCAGATTCTTATACAAAGGTGTCATGACCCTCCAAGTTTTCTTTTCTCCAGCCTAAAATATTACTAGATCCTTCAGCTGATCTTCATATGACATGGGTTCTAGGCCCTTTATAATCCTAGTTATTCTTTGGACATTCTCCAGCCTATAGTCTTTATAGCCTTTAGTCTTTCCTAATATGCAATATCCACAAATGAACATAATACTCCAGATGGGATCTGACCTGGTCAAAATTATCTCCTTCTTCCTGGAAGCTATGTCTCCTAATGTTGCCCAAAAGCACATTAACCTTTTCTTTGCTTTCACCTTACATTGCGTACTTGTGACAGAGTTTGCATCAAAACTCCTAGATCTTTTTTTCATGCAAATTGCAATTTAGACACAACCTCTTCCTTTATTTACTTCCAATGCTTAATTTTGAACCAAGTCTAAGACTTTATATTTATTTCAATTAAAATACACCTTATTAAATTCAGCCAAAGTTCTAGCCTTCCAAGAACTTTTGGATCCCAACTCTACCATTCAGTAGTGAGCTTTTCCTCCCAACTCTGAACCATCTATGAAGTTGATAAGGATGCCATATATACTTTTATCCAAATTGATGGTAAAAATACCACACTTTACAAAGTCCAAGTCCCTAGGACACTCCACTGAAGACTTCCTGCCAAGTTGTTATTGAATCATTAAAGACTAATCTTTGAGTCCTTATATTCAACAAGTTTCAAATCATCTACTTTTATTATCCTCTGGTCCATATCTCTCCATCTTTTTCATAAGAAGATGATAAGATACTTTTATCCAATATATATATATATATATTACTAAACTCTAGGTAAACAATATAGGTAGATACTAGACCAGTAGTTTTTTTGTTGATGTTTTTGTTTTTGTTGTCGTTGTTGTTATAAAGAACTCCTTCTATCACTGTAGGTTAACCTTATAAAACTCTAAGAAGTTAAGTACGTATGAGAGTTAGGACTAAACCCCAGGTTTCCTGGCATCAAGGCCAGGTCTCTATTTACTATGCCACCTCTTAGATAAACTAAATTTATAGCCATCCCCTGAGGTATTCATTTGATAAACCTGTCAGAAACAGAAATAAGTGTGTAGGCTGGGTTAGTCTATTCTTATTTTGTTTTTAAACCCTTACTGTTCTGTCTTGATTACAACTCTAAGACAGAAGGGCAAGCATAGGCTAGGCAAACAGGATTAAATGACTTGCCCAGGGTCACACAGCTAGGAAATGTCTGAGGCCAGATGTGAACTCAGGTCCTCCCAACTTCAGACCTAGTGCTCTATCCATTGTTCCAACTAGCTGCGCCTGGGTTGATCTATTCTTAATGAAGCCATGGTGGCTCTTTGTAATAACTGCTTCCTTTTCAAGATGTTCACCATGGATCAACCAACATTTATTGTGCTTACTATGTGCCGGGAACTAGTTCTTAAGTCAACTGTTCTAAAATTTTCCCAGGAATCAAAGTCAAGCTCACTAGTCTCTAGTTTATGGATTCAATCTTCTTCCCTCTTTTTGAAAATTAGGCCAACCTTTGCCCTTCTCTTGTCCTGTAACTCTTTTCTTACTCCCCACATTTTTCAGAGATCACTAGTCATGGCTCCACAATCACAAGCTCTTTTAGTACCTGAGGATGTAACTCATCTGGACCTGGTAGCATGAATTAATCAAGGGCAGCCAAGTACTCCCATCATAGGTATCAACTCCATGTTAACCATCTTTATTCTGTCTCTTCTAGAAAAAAAAAAGGGGGGGGGGGAAAGCTTTCTCTTCAGTGGAGAAAAAGAAGCAAAAAAAAAAACAAATCTGGGTAGCTCTCTCTTCACTCTGTGGCTATTGATTATTGTCCCAAGCAGTAGTCTTAGCCTCTGTTTGATCTCCTCTTTGCCCCAGCATAGCTTTAATGACCACACCAAAATAAGAGCAATCTTTTTTGTTATTCTTAGGTTTTCCTTCCTGCTTGAGGCTCATTCTGAGCTTTAATGTTCTTCCTTTTTGTGGCTCAGATCCAGGACCACATTCTAATGCAGGAAATCTTGACCAATGCTCAAAGGCTAGGGTTTCGGGAGCTCCTACCACTTGGCTCTGAGGTTCTTTTCTTCCTGCTTGCCATCTCTTGGACTATAAAGTTACGCCAGTGCCTCTCCACAGCTGGTTCTAGGAACATAAGGTTCCCAAGAGCTTGGAGTGAGAAATTGTCCTGAAGCCCCATCCACTGCTCCTCATTGCCACACACTTATAATATATTTCTGTCCCAAGCTAAGGGTGTGGTGGTAATGACATCACAGGGACATCAGTTTACTTTATAATGACCTAGGTAGTTTTCAACACCGAGAAGTTCTGACCCATGTCATAGACTAGTTGACCTAAGTTTGAGCAGACAGTTTGTAAAAATATATGGTCACAAGGGAGGCAGAGTAAACAAACATGGATAGCTTAGTCCAAACATTTCCACTATCAGAAAAGGAAAAAAAAAAAAAAAGAAATGACATTCCTACAAAGTAGTATGTTCTACTAAAAGAAAAAAAGTTACACTCAGAGTCAGGATAACTGGGTTCAAATCCCAGCTCTACCAAATATCCCTAGTTGTGTGACCATGAGCAAATCACATTATCTCTAAGTCTGATTTTCCTCATCAGCAAAATGGAGATAATTATATTTATGCTACCCACTTCACAGTTTTATTAGGAGAATAGTATTTTGTAAATCTTAAGGTGCTGAATAAATCTCTGAGTTGTTGTAGTTACCCCTTCATGCATCTATAGGTTATTTTTATAAAGATTTTATAGAGAAAGTAGACATGAGTCAATAGATGCTAATGACTTCATGGAGACTTTTTGGTATGACTCTCAACTATAATCTTTTTTCTTTTTTGAAACATCTTGAAAACTGCTTTGAGTGTCTTCCAAACTGTATAGTCTGAAGCATGGCTTTCATCTATATATATTTGCTCAAGGGTTGCTACTCTTCCCAATTTCATTTTTGTAGATGACATTTCTACTTCCTCATATTGGGGAGTCTGAAATTAGAATCTGAATGTATTGGTTCTACTCCCACTGATGATGAGATTTGATTGCTGGTCAATCTACCATTTGACACCAATTTCTGGTATTATTTCTAGTTTCAACTATAAATGCACTTGGAATGGTCTGGCTTATTTGGCTTATTCTCAGGCCAAATTTTCTATAGAGTCATTTTAGCCCTCAATGATTTTTGTTGTTTTGTAAAGTGGCATACTTCATAGGCTTAGTCATCTTCCTATGTGTTAACTCCTACCAAATTAACCCTTAACATACGTAATGTTTTGCAAATGAGCTTGTACTCTAAACAAATTTTCAATTAACTTAGATTCAACAAGGATTGTTAATGTGTGCTATGTAAGAAGCAGTGAGATGGGAATACAAAAATAAAATGTGAGCATTTTCCTTAGGAATTGACTTCCTTCTGGACTATGTCAACCTAGAAAAACACCGACCACTAATGTTGTCAGAAAAACCAAATCTTTAATCAGGAAAGAGGCAGGTCCTTAATATTTGGCCACCACATAGAGCCAAGCACTAACTAAATACAACACAGAATAGAACTCTGGGGGTTCTGGGGACAGTGTCTCTGGCTAGATGATTCTCTAAAGAACAATAGGACATAGGGTTCTTATATATGTTTTGGGGAATTCAGAACAGGGGAGTATGATTGATTGGCTTTACAATGGCTACAAGGAAATGAGAAGTTCTAAACAGGATTATCAGGGAGAGGCTGTTACTTTACAAATGCTAAAGAAGGACTTTGACACAGTGGAAGAAATTTATAAGAAAAAAAGGATACTTAACATTTGATTATGTCTACTAGTCCCACATAAACTGGGATCATTTAGTACTTTACGGTCTATTGTTCAGTCTGAAACAAAGTTGGCCTGAGACTCCCTTTAAAGTAAGTTCCCAAGGGACAAGGGCAAACTTGGGGTTCCCAAAAAACCAGTTGAAAGGTATCATGAGATGCACACTACACAGATCAATATAAGGCAAGGTAGGAAATGATGTAGGCAAAGTAGAAAGTCAGACCAGTTTGCCTCAGTTTCCTCATCTATAAAATGAGCTGAAGAAGGAAATGGCAAGGATACTATCAGTTAAGAGGAATGAAGTCATGCCACAAATTGCCTTTGATTGCTGCATCCCTCTAACCATGATGAGATGAAATGTTTTCTATCTTAAGCAGTTTCTAATTTCTTTTGGCATCTTCATTGTGGAAACTCATCACATAGTTAAAACTCTAAGAATTAGTAATAATCAGAGTCTATATCTTTACTTTTATCCATTTCCCAAGACAATAGCTTGTTTAAAGTCAAATTAGAGCTTTTGTCCTTGTATACAATTTCTTGATATCTGAATCCTTTCTCTTAATTTTTGCCTTTGCTCTAAACAGTGATATCTGACAAGTTACAAATAACTGGTTCTGAAAGGACTGCCATATTAGAAGAGTAATTTTCTGTTTTATAAGAGACAGTAATTTTAATTTCTCTTATAATATTGTTTGGGGCTTGCCCTGTCCAGTGCCTTATAATTCTATCCTTCAAGATAAATCCATTACATATGAGTATAATTAATGTTTCTGAGAAATTTTAAAGACTTTTCTCTTCTTTCACTTTTTAATCCTGAAATATATTTTCCAATATGTTTTTCACTTCCTCCCCTCTGTTTACCTTCTCATTGAAGTTACTAAGAATGAAAATTTATGTTGAACTAGTGGAGAATGATATTCATCATAGAATTTTCTGCATGCTTTTCTAAAAAAAAGCATTTACTAAGTGCTTAATATTAAGTATTTTACAACTATTATCTCCTTTGATCCTCCCCCAAACCCCATGAGTACTCTTATAATCCTCATTTTACAGTTGAGGAAACTGAAGCAGATATAAGTTAAGTACTTGCCCAGGGTCACACAACTCATAAGTGTCTAAGAGTGAATTTGAACTCAAATCTTCCTGACTCCAGACCCAGTGCTCTATTTCTGTTGTGCCACTAGAGGAAACTGGTTCCTAGAAAATGCTTTTAAAAAATATACTCTGTAAGAAATGTCAAGCAAGATGATTTTGGAAAAACCTTGAAAAAGTTTACCTTAACTGATACAAAGTGAAGTGAGCTGAACCAGAAGAACATTATATATATGAATAACCTAGTTATTTTCAACAATACAGTGATCCAAAAAACATCCCAGAGATTTATGATAAAAAATACCATTTGCCTTCAGAGAAAGAACTGATGGTGTTTGCAGACCAAAGCATACTATGTTTCATTTTCTTTCTTTTCCCTTTTTTCTCCTTTTGTTTGAGATCTCTTCCACTAATGACTAATATGGGAAAAAAAAAAGTTTTATATGATTGTCCCTGTAAAATCTATGTCAGACTGCTGGCTGTCCAAGGTGTGTGTGGGGGGGGAGGGGAGGAAGTGTGAGGGAGGGAGGTGGGAAGGAGAGAATTTAAAACTCAAAAATTGTTTTAAATGAATGACCAATATAGAAGTATTTTGCATGACAATAAAAATTTTAAAAAGAATGTTAATTGGGGGCAGCTGGGTGGCTCAGTGGATTGAGAGCCGGGCCTAGAGACAGGAGGTCCTACATTCAAATCTGGCCTCAGATATTTCCTAGCTGTGTGACCCTGGGCAAGTCACTTGACCCCCATTGCCTAGCCCTTACCACTCTTCTGCCTTGGAGCCAAGACACAGTATTGACTCCAAGATGGAAGGTAAGGGTTTAAAAAAAAAAAAGAAAAAGAAAAAGAATGGTAATTGTTTTTACATGTAATTGGAGGAAAATAAAATATAAAAATACACTCATTTTGATTACTTATGCTGAAAGATAATAACAATAATGATAACAAATTAATCTTAGAAGAAGCTTTAATAATGGCTCACATTTACCTAGGATACTCACATAGATTTAGAGAGTGAGTTAATATTTGCAATGGGCTTTAAGTAGCTAATCTACTTTAGGTCTCACAACAACTCTATGAGGGAGGTATGACAAATCACATCACCCCCATTTTAAAGATGAAGAAATTAAAGCAGGTATAAATCAAGTGACTTGTCAATGGTGACACAAACTGCAATTGTCAGAAGCAGTATTTAAACCCTGATCGCCTTGACTTTAAATTCAGTATTCTGCCTACTATAACACCCTGCTGGTTTAGTGGTTCACCCAATGTCACCCAGCTAAGTAATCCTGACCTGAATCCTAGTTTTCTGAATCTAATTCTAATGGTTGCTTGCTTCCTTCCTTCCTTCTTCCCTCCCTTTCTCCCTCTCTCTTTCTTTTTCTTTCTTTTCTCTTTCTGTCTGTCTTTCTTTTCTTTCTATCTTTCTATTTTTCCTTCTTTTCTTTCTTTCTTTTTCTCTTCCTCCCTCCCTCCCTCCCTCCCTCCCTTCTT
>NW_025353992.1:0-1147 GCF_016433145.1 Gracilinanus agilis
CCCTGCCCCCCCAATGGCGCGCCCCTCTACTCCAGAAGCTCCTAGCCCCAATGATGGCTCTCTCCCCCAAAAGCCCATGGCCCCCTATAAAATGTCGCCTCCTCTAGAAGCCCCTACCTACCCACGATGTGCCCCCAGACACACATGGCGCGCCTCCTCCAAAAGCCCCAGCCTCGCACTCCCAACAGGAGAAGCTGGTCGCCCCCGATACGGCCCCGATCCTGACTCTCGGGAAAAGCCCCCACCTCGCCGGCCGCGGTCCCCACACCCCACTCCCTAGAGGCGGGCAGCCCCATCCATGCGTCCCCCGCCGAGGCCGGGCCCTCCGCAGCCTCCTGGGCCGGGCTGGGCCAAACTGAGCCGAGCCGGGCCGGGCCCGCCAGCCACCCCACCCCGCCCCGCCGCCCTTCCCTCCCTCCCACTCAGGGCTCGCACCTCCGAGGAAGTTTCGCTCCGGAGAGCGAGCGACCGAGAGCCCAAGCACCTCAAGGGAACGGCCGCCGCCCGCCGCCGGGGTCCTCCCGCCTCCGGTCTCCGACTGCTGCTCCGCTCCGCTCGCTCGACGCCGATGAGCCGCCTTAGCGCCAGCGCCCTCCGCCTTCCGCCTCCGCCGACTCTCTTCCACGGGATCCTCCTCCTGCCACGGACCGAGAGGCTTAAAATGGCGCCGCACAAGGAGCTCTTATACGGAGCGCAGAACCCCGTTGTATCCTGCCGCCGAGTCCGCAGCAGCCGCCGGCGCCGCGCGGAGCGTTCCACCGCGCGGGGGAGGGAGCAAGAGAGGGGGAGGGGCGGAGACCAGAGACGGGGAAAATAGTCCCCACGCCCCGCCGCTGCCGCCGCCGGGGAACCAACCGGGAGGCAGCCGGGAGAAGCTAGAGTCGAGGACGCCCGTGGGGGCCGGGGACGGCCGCTTCGGCGCTAGCTCCCACCCCAGCTCCGTGTGCTGGCCGGAGGAGGTGGCGGAGGCCGCGGTCCCGCGAACCGTAGCCTACAGCGTGGGGGTGCAATGATCTGGGGAAGGGGCGGGGGTGTGATGAGGCCCGGAGCCTCCTCTCTCCGAGGTGGGAGCCGGAGACTAGTTCCTGGGAGGAGGGGGAGGGGACACAGGAGGAAGGCGGCCTTAAAGGGGCAGCGGTGGCGTGAC
>NW_025353993.1:0-8618 GCF_016433145.1 Gracilinanus agilis
GAAGAAATACAATGGCTCCATTGGAATGCCTCTGGTCTCGACTATGGCATCTCCTTAATCAGAGTTTCACTGGCTTCCCTCAAGTTGCTTAGTGTTGAAATAGGTAAATGAAATAGATGAATAAAACTGATCTGGGTAAATAGCTAAGGGAATAGTGAGATAACAGATGTACCTGACAGCTCTTCCTGGGGATTGAATCCATAAATATAGTTAAGATGATTAACACAGGGGAGACAGCTGGGGTACACAGTGGGTTCTCCTATTTGTCAACTTGGGTATCTGGGTAAGGAATTAACAAGGAGAGAGTATTGAACTAAGATATTTAATGAATGTTGGGATAGGAATGGAAGGGAAATGGATAACTGAATCGAATGATCTTAAGGGGTCTCCACTCAAAATTACAGGAATGGATAAATCTACACTAGCAGCTAAGAGCAGGCTGCTGAATAGCAGATCTAGCTGTGAGGATGGGGATCTCACATATAGTCCAGTAGAGACGGTTTTCCGAGATGTTCACCGGAGTCTTGTTATATGGCCAATAATCCAAAATCAGGAGAGGGAGAGAGGAATGGTCTCTGTGTCCGCCACAGAGCCAAACAACTCTTGTCAACCTTCCTCCTTCAAGGAGATGCTTGATCGTAGATGCTTATTTAATCCACGCCAAGGGAAACAGCTTCAGGGATTTTCTGTGTGTCTCCAACTCCCACCATCAGACTTCAAAGTCCAAACTGACAGTCTGCTCAAAGTTCCAGAATCTGCCTGCCGATCAGTCTGCTCTGCTAAGCTAAAAATCCTCTATTTCTACCAGTGTTTGGAGCTCAGCAGCTCTAGCCTCTGCCTCAAGATCTTTTATCTCAAATAAAATCCCAGATCAAAGTCAGAGGAAGCAGAAAGAGAGGACATGAGGGAGTACCTCTTTGCCTCAGTTACTCCCCCCCAAAATCAAAGAAACAAAATGAGAGGATCATCATGACTCCAGATAAGGGGGTTAAAATAGTCATTTTCCCAGGCCAGATCATCAGCTATGACTCAGCCAGTCTCTCATTCCTCCATTGTGGTTGCAAGTAATACAGAAATGCCTTGAATAGGTAGGAAATACAGAATATTGAATCAATTGAACAGATGGATGTAAAAGACTGTTCTGAGAAGATGGAAGGACATGAACAAAAGTGGAAATTACACAGTATGTTTTGGGGGGCCATTAGGATGACAGTTTAGCTGGAGTGGAGAATTTGGGGGGTGACAAATGATGGGAGAAAGGTTAATAAGGTAGGTTGGGGCTTGATTACAGAGGGACCTTGAATCCTAGGAATACCTAAATGGAAATATCCAATAAGGACTGAAGATTGGGTGAGAGGTTGGGGATGGAGATAGAGACATAGAAATGACCTGCTAATTAGAGGTAGAATAATGAGAGTGAATAAGATTATGTGGGAAGAACTGGCCTCCCTCCCAAGGAGGTCTCTTGCCAGGGAGCCATTCTACTATTGGTTCAAAATGAGTCAAACATTTTCAGACATGGCCAATGATTTCTTTTGCTTGGAGGTATTTATTTGTTACAGTTTGTTCTATGGAGGCTCAGGGAGAGGAGCCATTGGAAAGTGGTAGAGATGTTTAAAAAAAAAAGGAAGGAAGAGCTAGGTGGCTGAGTGGATTGAGAGCCAGGCTAGAGACAGGAGGTCCTGGGTTCAAATTTGAACTCAGACACTTCCTAGCTATGTGACCCTGGACAAGTCACTCAACCCCCATTTTCTAGCCCTTACCACCACTCTTCTGTCTTGGAACCAATACACAGTATTGATTCTAAAGAAGAAAGTAAGGGTTTAAAAAAAAGGATGGGGGAGCATCCATAAAACTTTGAGAGTCAAGGTCAAGGAATATGAAGGGAGAGAAAAATTTGTTGGATTTGGTGTTAAGATTCTTGAATGCAATTTAAGGAAAAGGAAAAGCAAAAGCTAGTCACCTGGGAAATAAAAGTTGAACCACATTTAGGTAACAAACTTGTAATCAAATTATCAAAAAATGTTAAATTACTGAATTTTTTTTTGTTCCTATATCACTTTACCCCCAAATAATCTACTTGTCCCCAGGGGTTAGCCTTGTAACAAATAATAGAAAGAATTCAAATCTGGTTGCAGACATTTCTTAGCTGTGTGACCCTGGGCTAGTCACTTACCTCTATTTGCCTAGTCCTTGACCTTCTGTTTTAGAATTGCTACTAAGACAGAAAGCAAGAGTGTAAAGAAAAAATAATAGAAAGAGAAGGGGAAGAGTGGGAAAACAGCTTTGCGAAACCTACCAACATATCAAAGGTTGGTCTGCCTGCCAGCTTAGGTGACATTCCATATCCGTAGTCCTCCCCTCTGCAAAGAAAGGAGGTACAAGTATCTTTTCTCATCCCTTCTTTGGGGCCAGACTTGGTCATTGTAATTACACAGTGTTCCACAAATGGAATAGATTTCTATGGTCAAACTCAAGCGCTTTTATAACTGCAGTTTTTAATTTTTCCCTTTACTCTGAGGCTCATGTGGCTGGTTTTCTAAATGACATCATGGAAGATACCCACCCCTGTGTGGCTTATTGCTATATAACTCATTAAGTGAATTCAGTCACCCCCATAAGCTCACATCCTCTTTTTAAAACTGTAAACAAATTACATTCTAAATAGATTTTTTTCCTTCTTCTCTCCCTCCTCCCTCCCATTAGTGGTAATTAGTTGATCTTTGCTGTTTTCTCAGCCATTCCCCTACCTTCTTTTTCTCCCTCTCCTTCTCCCTGTCCCCACCCCTCCTCCTCCCTTTCTCTTCCCTTCTCTTTCCTCTTTCTTCTCTGTCTTGGTCTCTCAGTCTGTCTCTGCCTCTCTGTCTCTCTCCTCCTTTTCCTGTCCCCCTTCCTCCCTATCCTCCCCTCCCCTCCCCTCCTCTTCCTTCTTTTCCCTCTCTCTTTGACAGTTTGTTTGTCTCTGTCTGTCTGTCTCTCCCTATCCCCTTCTCTCCTTCTCCTCATCTCTCTTTCCCTTCTCTTCCTTTTTCTCTCTGTCTGTCTTTCTCTTTCTCTCCCTGTCCTTCTCCTGGTCCCTTTCCCTCCTTCCCTTCCCTTCCCTCCTCTTCCTTCTTTTCCGTCTCTCAGTCTCTCGGTCTCTCCTTCTCCCCCTGGGGATATTTACATACAAAGGCAATTCCTTTCTCTGATCCTATAGAGTCTGAACAGAGCACGCCGCACCTCTTAAGGCTTAGCTTGGCCCCCCAAGAAGAAACGTAAACATTCATTTCTCTCCTTTCTCAGTGAGAGGTGATGGAAGAAGGATGTGGAAAACTGAATAGATCCACAGACGGTATTTGCCTTGCTAAACGGTTTCCCCTTCTTCCTTTAAACAAATCCCTTGATAATAGAGCTGCCTTCCTAGGAAGGGGCAGGGCTATATTAACAAATGTAAGAGCAAAAGATATCCGGAAAATAAAATAAAAAACTGAAGTCCGACTAAGTTTTTCCCAGAACTGCCAGGAAGCCTTACTTTTCATATCTATTTTACACTTGAATGCTTTTCTTTGTAAATTAAAAAAAAAGGTAACAAAACCATCTATTTCCCCTCCCACCCGCACCCCACATCCCCCAAAAAAGGATAAAAAGGAAAACAATCCTGTGAAGCAAATACGCAAAGTCAAGCAAACCAAGCTCCCACATTGACATTCTCTAGCAAAGAAATGGCTCATTCTGCATCCTGCATCTATTCCCTCCCTTTGAGGAGGTGGGACACAGGACGGGAGCTTTTCAGGCCATCAGATGCCTCATTTTATTTTACGGTAAAAGGCTGGACAACAACAGATCTTGGCCAGACAAAATTAAATTCACACGAATGTATTTGCTTTTTGGGAAGAAATTATTTTTTTTTCTGGTCTTGTCATTTTGACTTGTTTGCCTCAGTTTCCTCATTTGTAAAATGAGCAGGAGAAGGAAATGGCAAACCACTCCAGTATCTCTGCTAAGAAAACCCCAAATGGAATCACAAAGAGTCAGACATAAAGGAAACAACTGAACCACAATAAAAAGTTTTAAACTGCGCTGAGACTTTTGGGATACTTTGCGTGTTACACAAGTTCACTAGGTAACGGAGCCAGAGAGCAGGGCTTTGAGTGATGGGTCCTGCTTTGTGGGATCCAAATCTACCGAGGGAAGAGAGGTGAGGACCTTGGGGTCCAGGGGAGGGGGCTGCAGGGCTTATACTAGCTGGCCTGGAGATCTCTTACAACTCTGAGGTTCTGGCGCCTGCGATTCTGTATCTGCCAACCCCGCTCTACTCTTGACCATTGAGGAAATGCGGCACGAGGGGCATAGCACAGCCCGTAGGTGTCAAAGCTACCCAAAGCCCTGAGTTTGTGCTCCAGCCCTGTGTCCTACCAGCCGTCCAGCCGTCCAGCCGTGGGCAAGACCCTTGATCTGTACCTGTTAGTTCTTTGTACACATTTCCTGATCTCTGAAATAGGGTTAACATTCATCTTCATTGATTAAAAATTAAAAGGGATCTGAGAGGTCAGCACTTAGTGGGAGGACACTGAGCCCCAGGGAGAGTGACATGGCCAGGGTCACACAGCTAATACAAGGTAGTGACTGGACAGTTAGAGAGTACAGCAGATAGAGTGCCAGACCTGGAGATGGGAAGTCCTGGGTTCAAATTCGACCTCAGATACTTCCTAGCTGTGTGACTCTGGGCAATTCACCTAACCCCACTTGTTTAGCCCTTGCCCTTCTGTCTTAGAATTATTACTAAGACAGAAAGTCAGAGTTAAAAAAAAAAATTCATGGGGTGGGGGATGGAGCCAAGATGGCGGCTTAGTAACAGCAAAAACTGAAACTGCTCTGTCTATTCTTCCAGACCAATGTTTTTTAAAATTATATGGTAAATCCTAGGTTCAAATCTGGCCTCAGACACTTCCCAGCTGTGTGACCCTGGGCAAGTCACTTGACCCTCATTGCCTACCCTTACCACTCTTCCACCTATAAGTCAATTCACAGAAGTTAAGGGTTTAAAATAAAATAAATAAACAAATAAACAAACAAACAAACAAACAAATAAATAAGCAAACAAATAAACAAATAAATAAGTAAATTATATGGTAAAAACCCAGTGGAATTGTGCATTGGCTATGGGAAGGGGGTGGGGGGAGAGGAGGGATAGAATATGAACCCTGGAACCATGGGAAAATGTTCTAAATTAATTAATTAAATAAAAAATGACATGGTAGACAGAGCTGGGATTTTGAAATTAGGTATCTGTCTCTTAAACCAAGGCTCTTAGAGGGGAATTGAGAGGGAAGACTTGACTGTAAAGCAGGGAATTGGTAAAGCGATTGTCATCTTTATTAATAAAGAGGAAGGCCAAGATGAGGGGATTCGTTGGCCTGACTCATACTTTAACCCCGGGTAAACCCTGACAGCAAAGAGCATTTCTTGAATTGGGCCACAGACTACCCCAAAGAACATGACTACATCAGCACAGTAGGGGGTGCTGACTCTTTATTTTTTGATATAGAGAATTTTTTTGATCTTCTCAATTCATTTGGGCAGAAATGAACATGAGCACGATGTTTAACCCCAACAGTCCTCACGGGTCTTCTGCCTTGGAATTAATACGTAGTGTCGATTCTAAGTTAAAAGGTGAGGGCTATTTTTTTAAAGGAACAAATGAATAAAACAATCTCTCATTAAGCATTTTCTAGTTGCAAAACATTGTGTTATTTTGGAGTGGAACATCAGTTTGTAGATTGGATCAGGTTTTTTTTATTTAGATCAGCGTCATAACCGATAAAGCCATATAGGTTTCCTTGGCTCTCTTGCTGTCAAGAGCTGACCAGAGCTGGGTTAAGCAGTCTAATCAATGGATTTTTTTAGGAGCCCATTATTCAGCCCTATAGAGGACCTGCTCTATAAACCAGAGATTTTCTGAGTGGCTTAGGGTGTTCGTCGGATGTAAAGAACAAAACAGACTAGAAGCACGGCTCGTTAAGTTCAAAGTGCTCTGAGGTACAATGGAGTCACAGGTTTATTATATATGAAGTTAAAGATCCCTTTCACCCAAAAGCCCAAGGAAAGTTTCCCACAACTACATATTTTTACCATAGACAAAACAAAAGCCTTAAAAACTTCAAGGTGTAGATAAAAGCCTATGTTAAACTACAACTATACTTGTTATCACCAAGCGGAAGTCTGGGAACATTTTGGTTGGACGGAAAGCCCCAGAAATTTTTGGCCTTAGCTGTCTAAAACAACTTTTTGAGACTCATCAGTTTATTCTAAATCTGGGCAGAGTGCCCATGCTAAGGTTTCTGCCTTGACTTACCAAGCAGCTGCATTCCTGACCAAAGGGGAAGAATGTTAACCTCTTCACTTTTGGTTTGCTGAGAGCTCAAAGCTTTTCAGTAAGACTATATTGCTTTTTTAAGAAAAGGTATGAATCATAAAAAGGAGTCAAAAGAAGAATCTCAGATTTTTATCTTAGATAACCCAATCCAGACTTATTCTGATAAGAGTAGTGGGTTCAGCACATGGCTCTGCCGGGCTGTGTTGACCTTTTGATGGGGTCCAGATAAAAATATCTATTCAAGATTCTAATTTCTCTTAATGGCTTCCCACACAGCCCCTCTTTTGACCATCTCAAGATCTCCATAATTGGTGATAGAAAATTAAAAGGTGACCCATCAACATACCCACCCCTCTCCATTCCCACAGGAGGATGGGTCATATACACAGGAAAAAAAAATATTTTTCTCCTTTATTTATTAACCAAATTCTAGTAAAAAGGAAGACATTCCTTGGGATGTAATGTAACATCCATGATCTTAAGTAGGCAGAGAAAATGCAAAAAATAAGGACTGGATAGTGTCTCTGACTCAGATTCCAGAGGGATACACACTCTAATATACAGGGATTAATTCAGCATATGAAAAATAAATTATCACTATATATGTATACTGATAGATAATAGATAAACTCAAATGGGCCAGCCAGTCAACTTCACTGTCAGAATGTGGGCAATATGTTTTTTTCATCTATTGACTTTTTCCCATGTGAATAATTTAACTCTCATTGTTGTGCCTGGGGATTTCAGCGAGGAGATCTTATAACATTTCCAGGCTTGATGTAATAGACCCCATGTTGGTGCTTCAGGAACGCTTCGTCAGTCGGGGATCCCTCTTTTGTTTGGACTTTATACACTACATACTGACAAACATCTTTGTTGAGTGTGTCTCCTTGTTTGATGTTTTCTTTCTCCTTTGATGTTGATGTTATCTCCATGAACAACAGAAAGTTAACTCCTTTGAAAGATTCTTATATGAGCATACACATGGCAGACACCTCATTCTCAGTTTTCATCTACCAAGTCAATTAAAAAAAAATCAACAAATAACAGATGTTATTTTTTTAAACCCTTATTTTCCATCTTGGAGTCAATATTATGTATTGACTCCAAAGCAGAAGAGTGGTAAGAGTAGGCAATAGGGGTTAAGTGACTTGCCCAAGGTCACACAGCTGGGAAGTGTCTGAGGTCAGATTTGAACCTAGGACCTCCTGTCTCTAGGTTTGGCTCTCAATCCACTGAGTTACCCAGCTGCCCCCATAACAGATGTTATATTCTTTATACTCCTTCATAAATTGTATTATTGTCATAGTGTACATATGATGGTTATTGATAAGAAAAGATCACCATAGAAATGCTAGTGGAAACAGTTTATGCACTAACAAAAAAAACCAAACAACTTCAAAAGACTTAGAAACTGATAAAAAACAAACAAACCCCCCAAACCAATGACCAATCATGATTTCAAAGGACTCATGATAAAATCTGCAGATAAGGAAGCAATGGACTCAGAATTCAGGTTGAAGCATCTTTCTTTTTTTCCTTTTTCCTTCTTTTCTTCTTTCTTTCCCTCCCTCCCTCCCTCCTTCCTTCCTTCCTTCCTTCCTTTCTTCTTTTTCTTTTTCTTTTTTTTTGCTTTTAGAAGGTCTTGGTGACTATTAACATTCACCAATAAGGATACCATTGATGAAATCACAAAAAGGAAATATCCAGGAAAGGGGAAGGAGTTATCAGTAATGATCTCTAAAGTTCTGTACAGCTAAATCTATGGTCTGTTGTGGCATCTAAACATTGAAAGGTTCTCTAGATCTAATTATGTTATCTTGGGATCTTTTGTTCAATTTGAGGACAGGAAATTGCTCTGCTTGGTAGAGATACAGTATCACACAGTGAAAAGAATGTTCCATTCAAAATCAAGGAATGGGCCAGGATTCAAATCCTAGCTCATTGCTTTGTAGTGGTATGAATTTGGACAAGTCACTTCCTTCTGGAGCCCAAGTTTTCTCAGGTTGGTGTAGATGGCTAAATTCATTTCCAGCTCTAATCTAAGATGGTCTAATCCTATGATTTTAGAGTAAGATGTTCATGATCAGACCATATTATTCTGGGTGACATAAAGCCCAAGAATGATGGCGAACAGGCTTGAGAGTCACCAGCTCTAGTTACCTTCAATTGGTTTTGTAGCAGCCATGACAAATCATTCTGTTTGCTAACATACAGAAGAATGATCTTTACAGACTCATTACCGTACTGGTGTCTGCCT
>NW_025353994.1:0-4011 GCF_016433145.1 Gracilinanus agilis
AGTTACAGGATGTTGTGAGCCCTTTATGTTTTTTCTGAATTTTTGGTGGAATGGAATAAATGGGATCCTATACTCAACATATGGAATTATTGCCTTCAATGCTAATATAATTAGAAGAGATCCTTTTACCTCTATCTGCAGAGAACTAAACAAGCTATATTTGAGCTATATTAATTCAGAGGCAATTCTGGGAGAGTAAAATTAAATCAAAGGAAGATGATGGGTAGGGAAAAGGTGGAATGAGGGGCCACTTTTAAGATTAGACTTGTTCCTTGTAGACACAGAGCTTGGAACACTAAACCACAGGTAAAGCAAGATAAGGTCTAGCATATCTTATAGCTTGGAAAATACTCATGAAAATATCAAATAGAAGATCAGTGTAGTAGACAATACCCTACTAGGCAAGAGGGGAGAAAGGGCATCGTTGTTAATAGAATGATAAGAAAAACTCCAAGGAGAAAGCCATAATTTGACTTCCCCAGGTTGTGAGAAAGAGAATTTCCTTCCCCTGTGCTGATAGATTACTAACCCAACAGCCATTATCTTCTGACATTCTTAGAAAGAGGGAAAAATGAAAATGTTCCTCTTTAGTCCTGTTTCTCAACAAGCATAATTTTCTCCATTTCTATAGACTTCTTTGGATGGATAAAACTAGAGAGTCTTATGAACTTTTGAGCAAAAGAAACCATCCGCTGTGGCCTGATTCTACTCTGGAGGAGTTAATATTTTTTTTATTGCCTTTTTTAAAATTATTCTCAGTATCGGGTCCCAAACTAGAAAATATATTTGGTATCTGACCAATTTTGTGTGATTTCACTCTGCACATTTCCATATTACCCAAGCCAGCACTAAAGATACAGGTCCCAGTTTTGCAATTTCCTCTCCTCTTTTGGTTCTTGCTCTGATTTGTGGGTGCTTCTCACTGGGATAGGTAGGCCTCCTTTGATTTTGAGGCCCATTTGGGAGCTGTAATCTCAGCACTGGAAAGGCATCCACCCTGTATAAGATACTTGTAAAGAATGAAGGAAAATGGTAATAGAACTCAAAACATTTCTGCTAAAGGTCAGTGGACAATAGTCTAATGGATTTGAGAAATCCATTTATGGAACCCAAAGAACCTCATAGCCTAGAATTCTCCCTTTTAAGATCCTGGCTTCAAAGGCATTTCCTTCAGTTTCCTTCACCATTCCTAATCCATCCCTCCCAGCAACAATAACAACTACTATGATGACAATAATACGGAAATTATCAATCTCTGTACTTAGATGCTGAAGACCTGGTTTGGGGTGTTGACTTTAGGATTTATTAGTGATTCAATTCCAGACCAGTCAATTAACCAAATGGTTAAGTGCCCTGGTTTCCTCATCTGAGGGTTGGAAAAATAACTCATCTCATAGGGTTGTTGTAAGGAAAGTGCTTTTTACAGTTCTGGGTAAGATATTGAGTTCCTCCGATGCTAATTAAATTGGAGAAATATAATGGAGAAGTATGAAGCATAGGCCTCACCCTCAAGAAGTTTACAGTCTATCTGGAGACAAGATATACCTGAAACAGGCACAGGCAGCAATTAATATCATAGCATAAAGGTTTTGGATCCAGTAAAACATGTCTCAAATCCTGTCTCAGATATTTAATAATGGTGTAACCCCAGGCAAGTCACTTAACTCCTCAGATCCTGTTACCTCACCTGTAGAACTATAACAATAGAACTCACTTCAGAGTTTGCTCTGGGGTTAAAATGAGATATTATTTATCCAATGCTTTGAAAACCTTTAAGAACTATATAATTATTAACATTAGCACCTAATTGTCTTCTAAGTAAAACATTTCAAGAACAGACTTAACAGTCTGAGTTGAAATGTTTAAGAAAGGCTTCTGGGTCATTATTGGATATGAGCTGCATTTTGAAGGATCTATAGAATTCTTAATGAGGGTAGAAGAGCATGTATTCCTTCCAGGAATAGGAATGACATGTAGCGAAGACTCAGGCAAGAATCAGCATGACATATGCTGAGGACAATTGAGGGGGAGCAAAGGGATGGTGAGTGCAGAAGAGACACAGGAGATGAGGTTGGCAAGGTATGTTGGAGCCAGACAGTCAGAAAAAGAAGAATAGGGACTCATAGTATTGTCTATCTGCATAGAGTTGGAAGGCACGTTAGCAATCACCTATTCCAAGGCTCTCATCTTACAAATGAGGAAACTGAGGCCCGTAGGGATTAAGCAACTTGCTAAATGTCACAGAGATAGTATTTGACAGGGCTTCTATTCAAATTGGCCACTATATCTCCAAGTTCATCATTGGGGGAAAATAAAAGAAAGAGAAGAAAAAATGTAAGCTTTCAACAAGACTAAAAAGACAAAAAGAATGTAGAAATCTCAGACTTCATGAGAAAGACAATAAGGAGTAATATGAAAAAAAAAGAGGTGATTTAGGAAAAGGAGCCTGAGCAGCAGATATATTGAAGTGGAAAGAAAAAAAAGTCAGGGAGACAACCAGCTGGGAAGCTGTTTCAGTAATTCCAACATAAGCTGATGAGATCCTAGGCTAGGGTGGTGACCATTGGAATGGAAAGGAAACGGAAAATCCAAGAGGCATTTGGGAGGGATGATTAGCAGGACTTGGCAGCAAATTGGATGTGAGGGATGAAGGAGAAAGAAGAGTCAAAGATGACTCACAGTTTTTAGCCTTGCAGTCCAGAATCAATGAGGCTTCCCTGTCATTTAACATTGACTCTGTGTGCTTCATGGAACAGAAAAAATCCGTGAAGTCACTTGGTCTTTGAGCCCCGTACACCTATGTAGTGTAGGCACAATGATGCTGACACACACAGGTGCACGCACAGAGAAGCAGGTATCCACATTCTCATATACAGGAACACACCAAGAGACCTACTCAGACTCATATAGGGCACACATGTTCTATACTCAGGCACTCACAATCTCACATGCTTATATACACAGAGAGGTGCCAGTACAAACACAGACATTGCCTCACACCATAGATAAAGCAAACACAAAGTGGAATACATCCAATCCTAATGTGTCACCATCACTCCATCCAGGGTCCTTAATCCTGACACTGGTGCATCAAAGAGACACTGCAAACAAGCAGCATCAACACCAAAGATGAGCGGAGCAAGGCAGGGCTGCCTATTCTGAGGGGTATTTTCTTCTCTGGGATAGCAAGAGTGGCATAATGATAGGAAGCAAAAGGAGAGGCAAAGAAGGAGAAAAGACAATGGGGGGGGGAGAAGAAAAGTGAATAGGAAAGGAGAGAGAAAAATAGAGGCAAAGAGAAGAATAGAATGATGAAAAGAGAGAGGAGAGGAGAGACAGAAGGAGAGAGGAAAGGAAGAAGGAGAGAAGGGAAAAAGAAAAGGAGGGAGGGAAAGAGAGAAAAAAAGAGATAAAGAAGCTTTCAGCAAAGCCAACTAATTCACATCTCAGGCTTCACAGTCACTTCAGGAATGCCTCAAGACTCCCAGAGAAATTCCTATGATATTAGCTGAATTTCCAACACAAACATACTCTGTCTTTGTATCCAGAATTTATGTTTATAAAACTCCCCTCTCGCCACCCCCACCCCCCTTTCCTCCTCCCTTCCTCTCTCCCTGCTCTCTCCAGTTTTGGAAGTCTAGAAGGTTTGCTCACATGAGGAGACTTGGAGTTTCTTTGAGGGCTCAGCTCCAAAGCCACCATCTACATGAAATCTCTCTTATGTCCTCAGATTTTCATGCTCTGCTTCCCCCCACCCTCCGCCCCACTTATATTATTTTGCATATGCTTATATTTATTCCTGTTTCCCCCACTTTTGCTAGTTGTAAAGACTTTGAGAACAGAACTTGTTTCACCCCAACACTGAGCACACAGCGCCTAGCACCTAGTAGTGCTCAGTAAATCCCTGTTGATTCATACGTAGAGTGCCTATTAACCATTTACTATGTACCAGCCATTGTGCTAAATTTCAGGGATATATTTAGCACAATGGCTGGTACATAGTAAATATAT
>NW_025353995.1:0-2372 GCF_016433145.1 Gracilinanus agilis
GATCAGAGACTCATTAATCAGAAGAGTGAGCCACAGAGAGGGTGAAGGTCTTTTCAAGGTGAGGTGTTTCTCTGACCAAGAGGTAAAAAGATTTGGAGAGGGAAGAATAGAACTTGGAGTGTTCAACTGATTAATGGTAGGATAACTATCAACAATATAGTATCAACATCACAAGATTATAGGTTTCCAGATGCAAGGGTCATTGGAGATGATCTCATCCAATCCCCTTATTTTCAGACTTAATAAATAAATAAATGTTTATTCCCTTTATTGCCTTACATAAATGTTTTAGGGTGGCTGTCTTCCAGTCTTCACTTAAATTCCTTCATCTACAACTCATGCTCATTCCTCCTTCTTCTAGCCTCTGTGAAGGTAAAGGCATCAGTGGCAAACCAGTCTCCACTTGACAAACCAAGAAAAACCAAGTTAGCATCTACCTCACAATGTGAGGAACACAGTACGGAGCACCTAGTGGGTGCTTTATAAAATCTTATTCCCTACTCCCCCCAATTACCTCCCTGAGACACTAATTCAACCCCTTTCTCTTCCCTCTCTCTATTGCCCTTAGCAAAGAGATGATTGGATCAGAGACGTGGCAAACCCCTGGCCTGGACAAGGACTGCCTTCCAAATAGACAGCTCATTATGCAGGAGATATATGTTCTGTAGTAAAGTATTTAATATTTTAGCTCCTAATTGCATTACCAGAGACAGACAGCTGTTTCTCCTCATCACTTTCCCATTGGTCTCTTTGTCAGAACCCTCCAGGCTTTTCCAGGTGTTCCCCACCCCCACCTCCGGATTTTTTTTTTAATGAAAAATAATGTTTATGGTAGGCAGGAGTATGACATCTTCTTTTCCTTAAAATTAAGTTCAATGAGTCATTACTAAGAACCTACATTGTGCCCAGTCCTATGTGAGACAAATGGGGAATTTGTTTGGGAAAGGCAAGGAAATTCAAAGAAAGTTCTTAGATGGGATGCAAGAATTAAAGAACAATCTTACTCAACAGTAAGTCAGTCCACATGCATTTATTAACCATCTACTGTTTGCTAGTCAGTGTGTTTAGCACTGAGGATACAAAGAAAGGGGAGAAAAAAAAACAGTCCATGCCCTCAAGGGGCTCCCAATCTAATAAAGGAGACAACAGGCAAATCATTATGTACAGACAAGATATATCCAGATTAAAGGGAGAAAGGGAATCTCAGATGAGAAGGTCTTAGTCTTGAGCTGGGGTATGGGTGAAGCCAACAAGGATCTCTTGCCCAAGGGAGAATTTCAGCTGTCTTGAAGAAGCCAGGCAAGCCTGGAGGCAGAGCTTAAGAGGCAGAGCATTCTAGACCCAGGGATAGTCAGTGACAGAAGAGTAGAGAGATGGGATGTGTGTGTAAAGATAGGTAAGAAGGCCAGTGTTGCTGGACAGAGAGAACGTGAAAGGAGTGAAGGATGGGGAGACCAGGAAAGTAGGAAAGGACTTGATTTTGAAGGGATTTAAGTGCCAACTAAAAGATCTGGGAGGTAATTGGGAGCCTTTGGAGTTCATTAAGCAGGAGGAGATTTGGTTGGACTTGCACTTTAAAAAATCAAATACCAAATAGAATGGAATAAAATGACCACATGCTTAGCCCAGACAATGTGAGTTATACAATGGCCCAAGACACTCCTACCAGTCAATAAACATTAAAATGTTTGCTACGTCCCAAGCACTGTGCTAAGAATGTCTGCTATCAGACTATAAGCTTCTCTGGAATGCTTAGCTGGCCATGGAGTATTCTATTCAATAACTCAATTCAGTAAATAGTTATTAAGCATTTACTATATTCCAGGCACCGAGTTAAGTGTCGGAGATACAAATAAAGAAAAGAAAAACAAGCTCTGCTCTCAAGGAGCTTGGAATCTGATGGAATGTTCTTTTATTCCATTTGTGAGGAGCCTGTAAGACTCCAAATTCACCTTCTCAGATCTCAACTCTATCTAGGGTTTAGTACTATCAAACTCCTGGAAACATCCAGAGACAGTCATAAACACCAGAGCCCAGACCAATCTAGGTCTGGAATCATTCTCCATAAACCCAAAACAAATTCAACTCTTAAGTTTTGAACTTAGGGGCTGTCCTGGCTCTCTTCAAATATGGAAGTCTTCTTTGCCCCTACACTCACTACTCTACAGGCACATAAATGATCAACACCTTCCCTACTATCTTTGGTCATACTATCTAAGAGTGATCACCCACATACACTTACTCTTTTCTCTCAACAAGTGAGCATATTGTGGCTACTCTCTTGGCCCCTGGTCACAAGCTATTAATAGGCAGATTGGATCTCTTTTATATCTGTTAATTATTAATGATAGGGAATAGCTAGACTCATCTCA
>NW_025353996.1:2500-3958 GCF_016433145.1 Gracilinanus agilis
AGTAGGAACTGGCCCTACCTATTTTGGCACAGTATGCAAAGTAGGATTGGCTGGATCAATTAGAGAATTATCTATTTATGAAATGTCTGGCTGCAATGAAAAGAGCTGGTACAATTATGAACTGTTGTCTTGACAACTGGGAAGGACTGATTGGATCATTTTATCAGTAGGGTTGCTGATTTCAAATACTGAAAAGCAAAAGCTGCCGAAAATAGTAATGAACTTAGGTTTGGGGGGAAAAGGAGATTGTGTGTATGGAGGCGGGGGTGTTAGCGAAAGGGGCTTTCACCAAGAAGGACCATGCAGATTTACTGGCAAGGAGCCAGAGTTGCTATTGTAAATTTCCTAGTCGGTTTCAATGTCAACCTAAGCTCATATTTGAACCTGGAATCGGGGCAAAAGCATTATCGCTCTGTCACTTTGTTGCCAGAAGTGGAATTTTTTTTTGTTAATATTTTACTGTTACATCTGACAGGATTTCACATTTTCTGTAGCCCGCCTTTAGTACATTGAACTGCCAGACAGAGAAATTAATACCCTGAGTGACTGTATTTTAATTAAGCAATTTCATGCAAATTACAAATTTTAGATTGCCAAATAATATATTGCACAAAAATTGTAGGCTGGCTGATCTGATATGCATGGAGTATTACTCTTCCAGGCACTGTGCATACATGGGAAAATGAACAAAAATGCTAATTTCCAATCTACTATGCAAACGGTAAAAGATGCCTATTTAGATACATATGCTTTTCTTAGGAAGGGTAAACAGTTCTTTAATTTAATATAGCTGACACTTGAAGATGTGTTTTTCTCTTTTACAAAGATAATTTTTGCATTGAACAAGTAAATGAGAATTCAAGTAGAAAGCATCTTGTTAATGGCGACTAATAAAAACTAATATTGCATGCAGTATAATGATATTAAACCTTGTAACTGGTACATAAAGCAAGATCATTCCTATTGTGACTCTGTCAATGAACATCAAATATACTTGCATATTAAATATATACTTTTCTACTAAAGAAAATGTTAACCCTTATTGTACAGGTCTGTGTTTCCTCTCCAGGGCTTATAAAACTATTTTAAAAGGATGATAAAGAAACAAAGAAAGGTGGACAGACTTTCCAAAGAGACTCTAAATCAAGTCTTTTTTTATAAGCTATGTTTAAGGCTTTCCTTAAAGGTTTACAAGAGACTAAAAATGAAGAAACTAATTTTTCAGAGCGAATCAAAGTCACTAAATATGCTTTTTTACATTTATTTTGCACTGTACCTATCTGAGGATCTTAGAGCAACCAAATGACCTTTAACCCCAAAGCTCTCCCTTCTCTTTTCATAAAATCAGTATATTTTAAGAGATGTGATGCATTTAAAGAAAGGTGCTCCTTTTCCTTTCTACATTGCATCTATGTGATTAAAAAAAATCTGTCACAAACTTGAATCACAGAAATAGTG
>NW_025353997.1:0-2197 GCF_016433145.1 Gracilinanus agilis
AAGGAAGGAAGGAAGGAAGGAAGGAAGGAAGGAAGGAAGGAAGTTGTGGGGCGGGTCTAAGAAAGAGCCAGCTCTCAGGAACAAGCAGAGGACAGTCCCATTGCAGTCAATCCTGGCCAGAACACATTTAGATCATTAAGCTTGGTTCTGGGCACCTCATTAGGAAGGACACTGTAATTTGGAGAAGGACCAGAAGAGGGCGCTCAGGATGCAGAGTCTTGAATTGATGCCATACAAGGATTAGCAGAAGAAACTACGGATGTTTTCCCTGGAAAAGAGATGACTTAAGGGCAATGTCACACACACACACACACACACACACACATACATATATACATGCATGTGTATATACATACCCGCAGGTATCCCTTCCACCTTGTGGCTTTCCCCAATGCAGTCTGAATATATTGCAAGTTTCCATGAGAAATTAAATGGGAATTTGGAGGGAGTTTTGCAGAAGCCAATAGACAACACAGAAAAAGTTTTGAAACTCAGAAATGCACAAAACATTTGTCTAGTTTTGTATAATCTCACAGCCTCAGCCTAGTCCATCTTTTAATGCCATAACAATACCCGATTTCTTTTTTCAAGTTAAAATGATTGAAAAGAACATGAAAGCCAGCAGATAACAATCAAAGGCTAGAAATGTTCACCTGCACATAGCCTGTGGCCTACAAAGGGTCGATGGGCAAATACTTAACCCATATTTTACAATAAGGAACTGTAAACATCCCATAAAAGAATAAGAAAAATTTCAGACTTCTTCTCTGGTATGAAGGGAGGGCCAAAAAAATCTTCCCCAGATTGTCCAGAGCGTGGGGGCGCCATGATGTGGAAGGCATGCCTGTAAAATGAACATTTAGAGGGTTGTCATGCTGAGGAGGGATTCCACTTGTACTGGTTAGTCCCAGAGGGCAGAATTAGGAGCAATGAGTGGACATTGCAGAAAGGCAAACTTAGTCTTGATGTCAGGAAACAAGACGTTACCAATTAGAGCCATCACCAAGTGTCTTGGCCTGTCTCAAAAGGGCCTTACTGGAGCTCTTCCAACAAAGCCTGGGTCGCCACTCGTTAGGCATAAGGAAGGGGAGTTTCTTTTCCAGGTGTAGACTGGACTCACTGACTTCTGAGATGAGGCCCCTTCCAATTACGTTCTGTGATGTCGTATAAGGGCAGCCACCCTGGGGGAGGGACTGGCACCTTTATTAGGACTATTGGCAATAGCCTTGGGACGACCACTTGTTGAGTTTGTCATATAAGAAATTCTTTTCCCATATGAGATAGATTCGATGGCCTCTGAGGCCCCTCCAACACTTTGTGCTGTTGTTTCTTCCCCCCAGCTGAAACACTCTGTCTCCTCGACTGAAAACATTCTGTCTCGAGGTGCTGACAAAAAGCTTAACTCTTTCCCTGCTCCAGGCTAGCTCAGAGTGAAGGGTAAGGGAGGTAGCTAGTTGGCATTTAGCTAGTAGGCACTGGACTTCAAGTCAGGAAGATCTGGGCTTAAATCCAATTTTAGATACCTACATATCAGATCACCTGGAGCAAGTCCCTTGACCTCTCTGATCCTCAGTTCCCTTATTTGTAAAATGGGCATAACGATTGCGCCTATCTCCCCGGATTATTGTGCAAATCAAATTAGGTAATTTATGTGAAGTTCTTTGAGAGTCTTACAGAGCTATATGTCAGCTATTCTTATTAAGGGTATTGAATGGCAAGAAAAACTCTTTGTATCAAATATCTCCATTGAGGGTTTGGTATCCAAGATATAAGGACAACTAATATAAATAGATGCGAGCAGAAGCCATTCCTTGATTGATAAATGACCAAAGGACATGAACAAATAATTCACGAAAGAAGATTTGCAAACTATTATGGAAGAGTGCTCCAAATTGCTAATAATATAAGAAATGCAAATCACAATTCTGAGGTTTGACCTTAAATCCAGCAAATTGTCAAATATGATAAAAGATGGAAACAGTCATTGCTAGAGGGGGTGTGGGAGGATAGGCATGCTGATACATTGTTGGTGGAACTTTGGATTATTGTAACCATTCTGGAAAGCAATTTGAAAAAAAATGCAAATAAAGTGCTGAAACATTTGTATCTTATGATGTAGAGATTCCACTGCTAGGCAGATACATAGATAGAACATTTACTATGCCAGACACTATGCTAAGCATATATATATATATAT
>NW_025353998.1:0-2693 GCF_016433145.1 Gracilinanus agilis
ATATATATATGTATATATATATATGGAACATATATATATATATGTTCCAGACTTGGGGTATATACCCCAAGTCTGGAATAAGAAAACAACAAATAATAAAAAATATTAAATCAAAAATTTTAAATTATAATAATCAAGGTTGTTCTCCAAAATTAAAGAGTTAGAAAAAAGTATATAGTCCTCACTTCATTGCTGAGGCAGGTGGCTATGAATGTGAAATATTGCCTAGACTGTCAGGTACGTTGATTGGTGAGTTTTCCTCAACTGATATTTCACCATCTTTATTTGAAAATAAGAAGGAAAGTGGAGATGACTATATTTAAAAACAAATATGAATGGCAGCTACGTAGCACAGTGGATAGATGGAGGTGAGAGGTCCTGGGTTCAGATATGACCTCAGATACTTCCTAGCTTTGTGATCCTGGACAAGTCACCAATGGCCTAGCCCTTAACACTTTTCTGCCTTGAGATCAATACTTAGTACTGATTCTAAGAAGGTAAGGAATTTCTTAAAAAAAAAGAAATATGATATAAAACCAAAATATATCAATAAGACAAAAACTTAAGCTTACACCATATAAGATTTTTAAAAAGAGATGGAAGGGAGGTGGTAGAAATGTTAAGCAGAATGGAGGCATAAGACTACCTTTAGGTGCCATGAAATCAAATAAGGAAAGTATGATCAAAAAGTAAAGTGATTAAGAATCATTGGCATAAAAAATTGGTTCTCAACCAATTTCTGGAAATTCTGCACCAGCAGATGCCACCCAGTATAACGAACAACTAAAAAGCAGTTTTGATTCATTTTCACACTGTATTATAACTACTACCTTATTATTATAACTACTGGTTCAGATGGAGAAAATATAATTGAACTCTCTAAAGACTAAATGGATCAATAACTTGCTTACTAATGTTAGCATAAGGAAATCTTAAAGGAGAAACTTGAATGCAAGATCCCCTAAAGAAATATCTGGAAGGGAAGCTAGGTGGCTCAGTGGATGGAGTCAGAACTAAAAATGGGAGGTCCTAGGTTCATATCTAGCCTCAGATACTTTCTAACTGTGTGATCCTTGGCAAATCACTTAACCCCAAATACCTAGTTCTTGCCACTCTTCTACCTTGAAACCAATACACAGTCTTGATTTTAAGACAGAAAGTAATGTTTTAATTAAAAAAGAAATAACTAGAAATCATAATATTAAAGGAAAATAATCTAAAAAAGACATTTAATAATGTTAGAAGCCATGATGTTAAAAGTTGTCAGAGTTTATGCTGATATATTTTTAGAGAACACAGAGTCTCTCTTATAATACAATATAACATCAAAATGTGAAGGGAAGAGAAGGGAATAATTTATTAAGAACCTACTATGTGTTAGACTATGTGTTAAGAACTTTGAAATATTATCTTGTATGATAAGGAAGAAAATCTTTCATGAAAAGACTTTAGTTTGTTGGCCCAGGCACTTTATGTTTTTGGAGGAGCAGCCTACCTCCTTGGGGAATGTCTTACAAGCTACAGCAATCTATCACTACATTTAAAGAAAAAATAGACCATAACCCTTAACTAGTGTATTTCTCATCTTTTACATCTACAGTGATAATGGCCAAAAGGTGAGGCAAAAGATGCTCAGAATCACATAAATTAGCTACAAACATAAATTTAATTTTTATTATCCTAAATTTGTAACTTTTCCAGTGACTTAAGAGTGAATATCTGACTGGATTGATTGAATCATATTCTTATTGATATTATTGCTATAAAAGAAACTCAAAGATATAATGAAGTAGAAGTTAAATGGAAAGAACCAACAATTTCTCCTTAAAGAGATAAAAGAAGGAACTGGAGAAGTTAATTTCATTATGCACCCAAAGTCAACAAGAAGCATCATTTCATTGTAGCCCTCATGCCTAGGCTCCCAGCCCCAATATTGTTTTTAGGGAGGCAAAATTCAAGTAAACTATCCCAGAATTCTTATATTTCTGGCAATGTTTTTTGGAGACTTCTGGAAAAGAGGATGAGCACCTTTTCGTATTCACTATCATATTTAAGAAGGTAGGTTAAATAGAATGCCTGATTTCTGGCAAACAGCTCCTCTGATCCTTCTTTTGAGATGCTATGATTTTCCATTGTAGACAATGGTAGTCAGAGACTAAAGACTGACCCTTCTACCTTGGTCAAGAATTGATGGGACCTGTTGGTGAGATTACAGAGTATCAGAGTACATTGTTTTCCCCCTTGTTTGTGAATTAAATGCCACTTGTGATGCAAATGTTCTGTCTAGGTTCAACCAGTAGATGAATTCCTTTCTATTCTCCATCATGACTAGCAACTCACATAAGTACTTCACTAGGCAGGATTGTTCATTAATTCCTTTCCATTATTGTTATTACTTATTCATTGGTTTCCCCTCTAGGTGGTAAAGAAGAAAATCAACTGTCAGTTAAGTCCTTCAGTGTTGTGTATGCACTGGCAATATGTTTAGATTTGGTAGAAGAAGAATAGACCCTAACTCTATTTGGAAAAGTGGAAGAAACTAGTCTTTTAGGTGATTTTGCTCATTAGTTTGGGGAAACATTCTTTGTAGGGGCTTTCTTTCTGGATTTAATGGGAAGTATTTGTTGTATAAAAACCAAAACATATCACTAAAGTTTTTAAAATTGTAAATTTTTTTTATTTTTTAAAAGACA
>NW_025353999.1:0-1000 GCF_016433145.1 Gracilinanus agilis
AAGAAGAAGAAGAAGAAGAAGAAGAAGAAGAAGAAGAAGAAGAGAAGCCAGAAAAGAAGATAGGAGATGATTTAGCACCTTTGACTGTGAACAAGTTTAATTTCTCCTTCAAGAACAGCTATTTTCTGTCTTTCAGAATCAGAGTAGCATTATAGTGTTAGACTTGTGTTAAGAAAGTCTGGCTTCACAGCCTACCTTCAAAACATTCAAATTGGGTGACCCTGGGCAAGTTATTTCCCTTCTATGATCTTCTACTTCCTCCACCATAAAATAGGGACAGTATCTCCCATCTTGTCAAAGTTTTTGAAGTTCAAATAAAACGTTAAAACTATAAATGTTGTATGAATACCTGTTGTTGTTGTTATTAGTATCAACTAATGCCCCTTCTAAGTTTTCTCTTGATTAAACATGCTCAGTCCCTTCAGCCAGTCCTCTGAATATCCTTCTAACTGACCAACCAACCCCTTCTTAAAATGTAGAACCTAGAACTGAGCACATAACTTTGATAGGCTAGAAAGAAGGTCCAAATACAAAAAGATGAGCTGTAAAAGAAACACATTTTGTAAAATCCTACATTCGATTTTTTAAAAATCAATTACATACAAACTGTGGTATATGCGGGTGATGGAATATTATTGTGCTAAAAGGAATAATAAACTGGAGGAGTTCCAGGCGAACTGGAGAGACCTCCGGGAACAGATGCAGAGCGAAAGGAGCAGAGCCAGAAGAACTCTATACACAGAGACTGATATACTGTGGTAAAATTGAATGTAATGGACTTCTGTACCAGCAGCAATGCAATGACCCAGGACAATTCTGAGGGATTTATGGTAAAGATGCTACCCACATTCAGAGGAAGGACTGCAGGAGAGGAAACATATAAGAAAAACAACTGCTTGAATGCATGGGACGGGGCGGACATGATTGAGGGTGTGGACTCGAAACTACCACACCAATGCAACCACCAACAATTTGGAAATTGGTCTTGATCAAGGACACA
>NW_025354000.1:0-6278 GCF_016433145.1 Gracilinanus agilis
AGAAAGAAAGAAAGGAAGGAAGAAACAAAGAAAGAGAGAGAAAGAGAGAGAAAGAAAGAAAGGAAGGAAGGAGGGAAGGAAGGAAGGAAGGAAGATGCAGACAGGCATAATTACATAGAAATTCAAGCAAGCAAGAAAGAAAGGAAGGAAGGAGGAAAGGAAGAAATGGAAAGGAGATGCAGAGAGACATATTTATAGAGAAATTCAAATACAAATGCACAGAGAGAGAGAGAGAGATCTGACTACAAACTCAGATTTTACTATTGTTTTCTTGGCAAAGATAGAGAGACATTTCCCTCACCAGCTCATTTTACAGATGAGGAAACTGAGGCAAGCAGGGATAAGTTACTTGACTAGGGCCACTCAGCTAGGAAATGTTGGAAGCCAGATCTGAACTTGGGTCTTCCTGACTCCAGGCCCAGTACTCTAGTCACTGCATCCTCTAGCTGCTTATAAGGTTTCTTTTACACGAAAAAACAATAAAATCAAAGGAAATGCTTACTATCTGCTACAAACGTAGCAAGACACAGAAGTCTGTGACAGTATAGAAAAACCAACTCACAGTATTAATAAGCATTTGCCTTGATAAGATAGAGGTGATATATGGTACAGACAGTTAACTATAGAAAGAAACATTTGTTCAAAAAGAATACAGGATCTAAAGAGTTTTTCAACAGCAGGTAGGTGCCAGGCCTAGAGTTGGAAGGACTTGAATTCGAATTTCATTTCACACTTTTTAGCTGTGTGACCCTGAGCAAGTCACCTAACCTCCATTGCCTAGCCATTACCATTCTTCTGTCTTAGAATTGATACTAAGACAAAAGTTAAGGGTTTTAAAGAAAAAATAATAACAAAGAGCTTTTCCCAGAGTTTTTTTTGTTGAGGTTTGTTTGTTTTTTCTTTTTTGCCTTACTTTAGCAGTCCTGTAATTGCTTCAAACCAAGATGGGAGTTACTTCAGCTCAATGTCAGTTAAATTGCATTTCATATGCATCCATATGTTGTCTCCGTCCAGGTTCTCCTCCGAGTACATTCCAATTTGTTAACATTTTTTCCCAGAATTTGTTATTTGGAACTGAATACCTCATCCCAGATGTGATCCAACCAGGGCAGGGTACAATAGGCCTAGCTAGCATCTCCTTCTTTATTCTCCCCACCCCTTCCCCCCGCCCCAAGTTTTCATAATTAGGCCCGAGATCATATTTATTTTTTTGCCTTTCATATCACATTGCTGTGTGACCCTGGGGATAAGTTACTTGACTAGGGCCACTCAGCTAGGAAATGTTGGATGCCAGATCTGAACTTGGGTCTTCCTGACTCCAGGCCCAGTACTCTAGTCACTGCATCCTCTAGCTGCTTATAAGGTTTCTTAATCAAATGGAACTTGTGGTCCACTAAAACCTCTAGAACATCTTTCAGAAACTGCAGGCTAGCCATGCTCCTTTCCCCCAGCCTGCCATTCCAATAGAATGTACATTTCTGGAGGAAAGGGGTTTTTATTTTATTTTGGTCTTGCCAGCACATAGCAAGGGCCATGATGTGGGACAACAAATGAAGCTCTTGGGTTCCCTGTCTCTGTGGAGCTCCGGGCTATAACAGGTTTTTGAACTGGCCCAGAATCAGGCCTCATCAATTATTAACCTTCATCAGAGTGATGTCAAAGGATCAACAAGTCTCCAAGCAGGGCATGGGGCAGATGAATGCCTGGATGCCCCGTTAGAGAAAATTCACTCTGAACTGGATAATTAATTTCTGTGGGTCTAGAGACTCTCATTTCTCACCTTCCCCCCGACTCCAACCCCTAAACACACAGAGATGTTTGGCTCAGGGTCTTAGAACCCCAGGGGTGGGAAGGGGCATCATCAGAGTGGACAGAGGCAACGAGGGATCTGAGGACGAACGCTCCTTCCCTTCCAAAATCTTTCCAAGGGAGCCATCCGGTTTCTGCTTAAAGATCTTCAATATACGTGTGTATGGAGGAGAACCCATCACCTCTGGAGGCAACCCAGGCCCTTCTGGGACATTTCTAACTGTTAGGAAGTATTTCCTGATATCAAGTCTCAAACTAGCCTCTTCGTAACTTCCCTCCATCTTGCCTGGTTCTGCTCTTTGGGGTCAAGTAGAACAAAGCTAATCCGTCTCTCAGGAGACAGCCCTTCAGAGATACTTAAAGACAGCTAGTATGCCTCCTGAGTCTTCTCCAGGCTAAGCATTCTTGGTTCTTTCACCTAGTTCTCATATGAAAATAACCACCCTGATTGCCCTCTCCTGGACACCCTCCAACTTCTAATAACGGCTAACATTCATATAGCAATTAAGTGCTGTAAAGTGCTTTTAATTACTTTATCTCGTTTCATTCTCACAACAACCCTGAGAAGTAGGTGCTATTATCATCTCCATTTTACAGATGAGGAAACTGGCAGACAGAGGGGAAGTGACCTGCCCAGGGGCCACACAGCTTAGTAAGCATCCAAAGTAGGATTCAGACTCAGGTGTTCCTGACTCCAAGTCTGCCACTCCATCCACTAAACCAGGGGTCGGCAACGTATGACTCTCGAGCCATATCTGGCTCTTTTGAGGGCCAGATATGGCTCTTTCTGCAGGAGCCATAAAGTCCATTTTTTTTCAGGTGCTGTTACAGGAGCTGCACTGTGAGCACTGTATGGCCCTCACGAAATTACATTTTAAAAAATGTGGCGTTTATGGCTCTCATGGCCAAAAAGGTTGCCGACCCCTGCACTAAACCAACTAGCTGCCCCAAACTGTCAGCATCCTTCTTAATATTTGGCAAAAGTGAAAGTCCCGCTCTAGGTGTTAGATCAGGACCATCTCTGCCCTCATCCTGGGCACTCTATGTCTCCAAACAGTCTGTGTGGTCAAATGAGATAATATTTGTAAAGTACTTAGCGCAGTACCTGGCACTTACTAGGTATTTAATAAATGCTTGTCCCCTTCCTTCACCCTCCTTTCCCTGTGACTGAGCAAACTTGCTTAGTCGCCAGAGCCTCATGTTGATTCCTGTCCAGCTTAAAGTCCACTCAAACTTTCAGCTTGGTTTCTGACAAACGGCTACTCAGCATAAAGAAGTATAGTTTCATTTTTTTCTTTTCTTTAAAAAATGTTCATATTTTTTAAAATTTAGTATAAAACACACATTCTTCAGCTTGGTGTTTTTTACCTCTTCACTGTTTGGTACTGTCCTTTGTGTATTTTATATTCCAGTGAGATTCACCTACTTGCTACTCCATAATTTTTATACCTCTATGTCTTTGTAAAGGCCTTCTGTGTCCTCCATCCCTGAAATACTCTTTCCTTATCTCTACCTCTTAGAAGTCTATTTTTTTAAATGTCACTTCGGGTGTCTCCTTCTACTAGTAATCCTTTCCATTTGGTCCCAGAGGGCCAGGATCACTAGATAGAAGTCACAAAAAGGCAAAATTTAGGTTTTGGGTCAAGAAAAAATTCCTAACAATTAGAATTGTCCCAAAATAGAATTGGTTGCCTCAAGAGGTTGAAGGCTCTTGGGTAGCTAGATGGAATAATGGGTAGAGCTCCAGACCAGCTGAAAGGACCGGGTTCAAATTTGACCTCAGATACTTCCTATCTGTGTGACCTTGGGCAAATCACATAATTCCATTTGCCTAATCCTTACCCTTCTGTCTTGGAGTTGTTAGGAAGACAGAAAGTCAGAAGTTTGGGGTTTTTTTTTTTTCAGCTGAACAATAGCCTTATTTTTTAAAAATATTTTTCCACGTTTCCATGATTCATTTTCTTTCTCTCCCTTCTTCCCTCCCTCCACCTAGAGCCAACAAGCAATTCCACTGGGTTGTACAAATGTTATCACTTGATACCTCTTTCCATATTATTCATTTTTGCTTTCGGACAATCTTTTAAAGCCCGAGCCGCAAATCGTATGCCCATATGTACAAGTGATAAGTGATAAATCATATGTTTTTCTTTTGCATTTCTGTTCCCACGGTTCTTTCTCTCAATGTGGATAGCAATAAAGAATGCTCAGAAGTCCTTCACGAGTGTCCTGGATTATTGTATTGCTCCTGGTAGTAAAGTCCATTACATTGGATAGTTCCACTATGTTTCACCGAAAGTAAGAGTTTAAAAGAGATGGTAGTTTCTTTCTGGCTAGAGGTCTTCAAAGAGAAACAGGAGAGATCACTTCACAGTGAGTGGAGTAGTACTGAGTCTAAAGTCAGGAAAGTCTCAGTTCAAATCAAGCCTCCAACACTCACTAGCTGTGTGATTTGGGGGCAACTCCAAATCTGTAAAATGGGGATCATAGTACCTACCTCCCAGGGATTTTGTGAAGATCACATGGGATAATAATTGAAAAGTGCTCAGCACAATAGTAGCATGTGGCATATAGTAGGTGCTATGTAAATGTTAGCTATTATTATTATCACCTGCTGGGTATGTCGTAATGAGAATTACTTTGGACTTGATGGTCCCTGAGGTCCCTCCCAACTCTAAAATTCTGTTAGTTGGTGTTTCTGATTCATTGACATGAACCTTGGAGAGTTGTAATACAGTTATTCCCCATATCTTTAAGGCCAAAGGTTATATTAAAGAACAAATTGATAAGTACAGTGGGGGCTGATATTTTCCATTTGGGGGCCACCATTATTGCTGGATTTTAGAGGACCAGGAAGGAGAGTTGAACCTTAAAAAGAAGGAATACATATAGTTGTAGGGGCCTGACTGAATCTCTCCCTTTCCTCCTACTCAATGGAATCCCAGAATTGAACAATACACGGGTTATGGTGTAACCGGAGTAGTTTGATTCTTGAGTCCTTTCAGTCATATCTGACCTTTCATGATGCCATTTGGAGTTTTCTTGGCAAAGATCCTAGAGTGGTTTGCCTTTTCCTTCTCCAGCTCATCTTCCATCAAGGAACTATACTGATCCCAGTTCTGGGCATCCTCTCCATTGAAGGTCTTCGAGAAAGAGCTCAGTTATGGCACAGTAAAGTCAGCTAGTATGTATTAAGCACCTAATTGGGGGATTCCTTTTGAGTACGAATTCAACAGGGTGCTAGTGTTCATTCCAACTGGAAAATTCCAAGTCTTCCCTTTAGATACTAATGTTCTATCCCTCTTATAGTTGGTCCAAGTTAAAGCCTGGAATGTGGCTAGGCAGGAGGAAGATTATGAACTTGCCCTCTGGGCTTAGCTTTTGGCTTGCACAGATTTATTTGCATGACAGAGACAAAGCATTTTGGAGACTTAAAGGAAAAAAACAACAAAAAATATTTTAAACCCTTAACTTCTGTGTATTGGCTTCAAGGCAGAAGAGTGGTAAGGGTGGGCAATGGGGGTCAAGTGACTTGCCCAGGGTCACACAGCTGGGAAGTGTCTGAGGTCAGATTTGAACCCAGGACCTCCGGTCTCTAGGCCTGGCTCTCAATCCACTGAGCCACCCAGCTGCCCCCCCAAAATAAAACTTTTATGGGATTTCTTTAGCCAATCTTCCTCGACATTGGTCTTGGGGAGCAGGATCTCCTTAAAGAAACCAAGCAGGGAGTGACTAGGAATCTCTTGAGTCTGAAAGAGGTTTCTGATTGATTCAGCCCTTAGTGACCAGATTTACATTTATAAATAGGCATAAGAGTGGACCATAGCAGATATGGGAGGGGGCACGGGAGCAGGGTTAACGGATCAGAAGGGTCAAAAAGATAGGGAATGCTAGGGGGTCAGTACCAGATAAAACACAGAGATGGAGTGAAACAGTTGGAAGTCAGGAAGATGGCAGGGTTTGGGAGGCCACGTGGAGAGATCTGGGGTTCCTGCAAACTCGGGGTGCTGCAGCAGGAATGGTAGTGGGAGTTGTGGCAGAGACGCTATGGGGAGTTTGTGACTACTGTGGATGGAGGCTGGGATCAGGTGCAGGCCCCTGTTGACAGTAAGCTGCCAGAGGACAGACCTGTTTCCTTTGCCCTGGCCCAAGTTCTGCCAGGGCTGTGTCCAAGCCTGGGTGGCCGGTTGATTGACAGCTCGGGCTGGGGGCGCGGCTCCTTTAAGGGCAGTGCTGAGGGCGGGGAATCCGACAGAGTCTGCGCAGTGGCGGTGCCAGTGGCAGCGGCTGCGGCTGCGGCGGTGGGTTCACTTCCAGGTTCTGCTGAGTCTGAGGCAGAGGAGGCCGGGCCGGGGCCGCCTCCGCCTCCTCGCGGAGCTGCCGCCGCCTCCGGGAGCCTCCTGAGGGACCGCGACCAGCGTGGGACGTGGGGCCGAGGACGGGGCCCAAGCGAGGCCGGTGCAGCCATGGTG
>NW_025354001.1:0-9030 GCF_016433145.1 Gracilinanus agilis
TATATATATATATATATCCTTGTCTTCTGTGTTAATATTGGTTCTAAAACAGAAGAGAAGAGCAGCAAAGGCTAGGCAATTGGGGATTAAGTTATTTGCCTAAGGTCACACAGCAAGAAAGTATCTAAGGCTAGATTTGAACCCAGGTTTTCCTGACTACAGCCCTGGTGCTTTATCTACTATACCTAGCTGTCCCTCCTAATAGATGTGTTAATATAAATGTGAAACAGCAGGAGTTTCAGATAAAATACAACTTTTACCTGATTGGAAGAGAGAAATCAGGAAACCATGAAAGAATGCAGCCTCTCAACTAATACGGAGTATTAGCCAAGAAAATCTAGAGCTCTAGATTGGAGAGGAGAGCTCCAGAGTGTTGAGGACCAGTAGAGACCTAGAGCACCAACAATTGTAATAAAAGTGGCTGCCATTACTTGGGCAACTGGGTGGTTCAGTGGATGGATAGAGTGCTGGGCCTGGAGTTAGGAAGACCTGGGTTAGTGGAATTGCTTGTTAGTTCCGGGAGTGGGGAGGGAAGAGGGTTGGGAAAAATCATGAATCATGGAATCATGGAAAAATATTATAAAGAAATAAAGAAAATTAAAAAAAAGAAAAACCTGGGTTCAAATCTGGCCTCAGACTGGTTGTATGACCATGGGTGAGTCACTTAACCCTGTTTGCCTCAGTTTCTTCATCTGTAAAATGTGCTGGAGAAGGCAATGGTGAGCACTCCAGTATCTCTGCCAAGAAAACCCCAAATGGGATCAACAAGAGTTAGGCATGACTGGAACAAATGAACAATAAAAATTGACACCTAAATGTCACATTAAGGTTTCTGAAGTGCTTTGCATAGATGTCTAGTAATGATGACTTTCCACTTTTCCTTCTTTCTTTTCCATAATTATTATTATTATCATTGTTATTTATTTATCTATCTTTTATTATTCCAAGACTGAAAGGGATTGTCTCTTATTAGGGTAGTCTCCTCCCATCATTCAAAGAAATTCTATTGCCGCCTCTCTCCTGTCCCAGAATCATAGGTTTAGAGCCAAAATGTATCTTGGAAGTCATCCAGTCCAATCTCCTCCCCTTACAGATGAGCAAAAGTGAAGCCCTAGAAAGTTAAGTGACTTACTCAAGATCATAGAAGTATTAAGTGGTAGAACCAAGATTTGAACCTTGGTCTTGAGACACCAAAACTTCAGGGGAAGGCTCTTGTGACTCTTAAGTTCAGGGCTCCTTCCATTATACTGCAGCTCCCTGCTCCCTATCATCCACCTTAATGAGTCAGTCTCCATATAATGAGCTCAAAGAACTACATGACAAAAAGCAAGGCTCTCCCTAAGTTGCTAGCTCTCAACAAATATGTTCTTAATATTCAATTAGTATTTACCCTCCACGCAACGACAATTATACCATGGAATCGGAATGAAGCACCTTGTAAATGAATTAGCACAGTATTTAAAGTGTTGGCTATATTTCTCTCTGCAAGGATAATATTTAAAACAACATTTTTTAAAGCCTGCACAGACCCATAACTGGCAGTGATGCCTTTCTGCTTTGCAGGGGCTCCATCATGTTCCAAAGATTGTCATAAAAAAAAAGCCCTCTCACTATATGCATATTATCTGTTCTCAGTTCTACTGTGAGCAAGAGGCACTATATGCTTGTTCAACATAGATGCCAATGAGGGGTAGAACAGTAAATAGAGCACCAGGTCTGAAGTTGGGAAGATCTGGGTTCAAATCTGATCTCAGATACTTCTTGGTTGTGTGATCCTGGCCAAGTCACTTAAATCCAATTGCTTGGTCCTTATGGCTCTTCTGCCTTAAAATTAATGCTAAGACAGCTGTTGTGTTTGAAAAAAAAATGTCTATGTTCGTATGTGAGCAATGATTTCTGGGTCTGGAGTGAGAAAGATTTGAGTTCAAATCCAGTCTTAAATAATTACCACCTGGGTGACTCTAGGCAAGTCACCTAACTGCTTGCCTTAGTTTCCCAATCTGTAAAATGAGGTAGAGAGGAAAATACTATTACAGTATCTTTGCTAAGAAAACCCCAAAAAGGAGTTACAAAAAGTTAGACAGGACTGAAAACACCTAAGCACCAAAGCCCTCCTGATAATTAAATCCAATAACCTTTTCTCAAACCTTATCCTCCTTGGCCTTTCTATAGGATTTCACATTGCTGATCACCTAACGCCTTACATATGCTCCTTCTTCCCTTAGTATCCATAATAATTGGCATAAAATAAATAAAACAAAATAAAGAATACTTCTACTGAGGCATATGGGTGTTCAGAGAGCACTAGCACCTTTCTGGGCTGTTCATCCTGTTTTGATGTCTAGTGACTCCAGTAGCATGCACAGTGACCACAGTCTGGTAAAACTTTCTCATCTGGCACACCATACATATCAGGTTGAGGGTAACCAATGGGCCACAAACCCACTGGTGAATGGGGAGGTTGTCCACCCCAAGGGGAAGACGTTACAGAATTACTAGATGGGAAAAATGTGTTCCAATGGCCATGAAGGTGGCCTGAGGAAGCAATGAAGAGTGCTTAGAGATTGGTCAGATGTGAAAGATGCTAAGGCCATCCGCTGCATCCAAGGCCATCACAAGTTATCCTGAATTTTGTCTTGCCACTGGATTTGGATGGCTATGGAAGAGAGAGTGAAGATGCTGACTGTGCAATTCTGCCTCACTTAAATCCAATTCATGCACAAGGTCAAGACATTATCCAGTGATATTACTGGGTCTTTTTGAAAACAAAGGGCAAGCAGCAACACCCCTAGTTCTTCTATTTCTATGAATGAATGAATGAATGAATGAATGAATGAATGAATGAATGAATGAATGAAAAAGCATCTATTAAATACTTACTAAGTGCTAAGAACTATACCATGGTGGGGGAATACAAATATAAATATGAAAGTGAAGACTGTTCTTGCCCTCTTAGAACTTACATCCTAATAAGAGTTCATTATTGTTATTCAGTAACATTTGATTCTTTATGACCCCATTTGGGGTTTTCTTGGCAAAGCTACTAGAAAGGTCTGTCATTTCCACCTCCAGCTCATTTTACAGATGAGGAAAATGAGGCAAACAGGTTAAGTTTGCTTGCCCAGGGTCACACAGCTAGCATCTGTTTGATTTGAACTCAGAAAGATGAGTCTTCTTAACTCCAGTCAAACCTATTCGATTCAACAAATGTTTATTGTATCCGTTTTATGCCTAAGACTGTGCTGGATGACTGTTCTCTGAAACAAGCCATGCCCTGGATCCTGGAGGACACACAGACAACAAAGGCAATGTTGTCTGTGAGATTTTGGGTTCTAGTCCCAGTTCAGACACTTATTTACAACATATTTACACATATCTCACAATTTCTGGGAACCTCAGTTTCTTCTATTGTAACACGGGGAACCCATCTCCATCATATTTTCAAGCTATTTTCTTTTATTTCTTTTCTATAGCCAAACTCCAGGAAAGAATCCTCTACACTCATTGCCACCATTTCTTTGCCCCTTGCTTACTCCTGAACTCTTTGCTGTCTGTCTTCTGACCCTTTTATTGGACCAATGATCTCTTCATCGCTAAATCTAATGATCTTTTTTCAATCCTACTGACTTAACTTGATGCTACTTTGTTTTTCTAAAACTTTCTGCACTGTTGACCACACTGCCCTTCCTCCAGATTCTCTCCCTTTCTTGGTTCCCATGTTCCCTTCTCCCTGTTTCTCTTACTCTTTCTCAGCCTCCTTCATTGAATCATCATCCATCTAGCAACCACTACATGTGGCAATTCCCCAATGCTCTATCCTGGGTCTTTTCCTTTCTTTATACTTTCACTGATCTTGTGAGTTCCCATCAATTCAGTGACCACCTCTGTCCTTAACTTAATGATGACACCCAATCACTTAGCCCTACTGCTGCACAGAACTCCAGTGTTCAAGAGATCCACCAGTCTCAGCCTCCTCAGAAGCAGGGATTCTTTGCCCCACCAAGCCCAATCAATATTTTGATAACTTCATCAGATCATAGGTGTGAGTGCTCCTAACTCAACATGAACTATGATCATTCTAAACTTTCTTACCCTGAACTATTTTTCTCTATCTCCTTGCATAAATCCTCTATCAAGAATCTCTCCAATGGAATGTAAACTCTAAATGATCACTCTATTGCAAATATTAATAATATGGAAATAGGTCTTGATCAATGATACATGTAAAACTCAGTGGAATTGTTCATTGGCTATGGGAGGAGGGAAGGAAGGAGGAGAGGGAAAGAACACAAATCATGTAACCATTGAAAAATATTCTAAATTAATCAATTAAATGAATAATTTTTAAATGAACCAAAAAAAAGAATCTCTCCAATGGGACTACCTTTTAACATTTCATGGCTACAAGGGTAACCTAGCACCTAGACACTCTACCTGTTGTCCTTGCTTTCCCTTACACTTTTCTCCTCTTCAAGTATAGATTTCCTAGGTGACCTCCTTTATGCCATTTATTTTATGCAAGTAACTACCAATTCTATTTTACTACTACCATGGTTCACTCCATTGCCCACTAGTCACCACATCTTTTTTTTTTTTAAATAAAAACCTTACCTTCCATCTTGGAGTCAATACTGTGCATTGGCTCCAAGGCAGAAGAGTGGAAAGGGCTAGGCAATGGGGGTTAAGTGACTTGTCCAGGGTCACACAGCTGGGAAGTGTCTGAGGCCAGATTTGAACCTAGGACCTCCCCTCTCTAGGCCTGGCTCTCAATCTACTGAGCCACCCAGCTTCCCCCTTAATATTTTTAAGATCATGTCTTCTAGTGTGTGAAGTCATACGGCATCACATTATATGACTGGTGATAAACTGAGTGTTTCTGTTAGGAAGGCACATCACTAAAAGTACTACATGATTTTCCAAAAAGACTCCAATCTACTCTCCTCCTGTTCAGTTCTGGGTCCTGCTCATTGTCTATCTGCACTGCCTGTCCAAGTTACAAGCACTTGGAAATGAATTCAATGGGCAGCTCGTCCAACTGATTCCTAATCTGGACAACTGGCATTGTGTCCAGCTTTGCTTTCCCTTTATGAATGGCTTAAGCCAATCTCTTTGGGGTGATTGCAGATATCATTGATGATGTCCTGTCATATTCTAGGAAATATATGAGGATCTTGTCATCTACAGAGAATCCCTCTCTGCTTTAGACTAGGCAGAACTTTGATGACCATGTGTTTCCTTATTTTATACCTCATTTGATATTGATAATCAGATAATCTGGAACAAAGTTAGTTCTATGATTGCATCTGCTAAGTGTTGCAAACAGCCTTAACATATGTTTGGGATGTACCTTGTTGAAGGAGAGCTTTTAAGGCTGCATTTTGCTCTACCAAGCAAAATGTTTCTTTTTCCCTTTGTAATCAACAGCCAATAAAAACAGTGTGGGATTTTTATTGTCTACACCTTTCAGTCAGTCATGTGGCTGTGAAAATGTGGTCTGCTATAAAAATCTGTTAAAGATTGTGTTTACTTCCCATATTTGCATCATATAAACCCCTGGTACAGGTGTAGATCATTCTTATAAAGATATTATAGGTGGCATGTTTGATTGGTAGCTTCTATTTTCTTTTCGGTCAACATCTTTGGTCCAAAAATATTCTATCTGCAATATTTTTCCATCCTTTTTGAAATCTTCTTTTTAAGATTTCTTGAAAATGGATCCTTTGGGCACCTTTAAAATTGTGTTGCCTTCAGAATAGATTTCTTCTGGGTGTATTTGATCAGGTCCAAATGTTCTTTAGGACCTCATCTTAAGCACCATTTCCAGTTCCTCCTATAACATATCCTAGACTAGATGTTGGAGTCCAAATGTTGTATTTCCACTATCATAGACATTAAAGATTGTTATTGAAATATCAAAAAATCTGGTTTTTATACGTAGATCGTATAGATTGATGAACATATAGATTTTATATATATGCATCTCCTTCCAGTTCCATCTAGAAATGTCTTTGGGATAATGTCTTACTTGGGCTATATAGGCTCATTCCATTTCTGCTTCCTGAATTTGTCCTCTATTGTTTTTTTGTAAATTCCTTTGTCATTTCCACCAATCTCTTTCTAATATAATGTATTAAGCTGGTGTTGCCGTTGGCTGCCATGTCTCTCCACTTAGCAAGGAAATAGAGTATTTATTAGTTTAAATGGATTCTTGGTTCTTTTGTCTTTCTCAATGTAGTGATTGCTTTACGGTGGTTAACCTTCTTTAAGAAATAGTGTATGGGGGGGTAAAGAGGGGGTGAAGGGCAAAGTAAAAACATGAATCATGTAACCATGGAAAATTTTTCTAAAAAATAAAATATTTAAATCTAAAAAAAAGAAATTAAAAAAATAGTGGCTATCAGACTTATTATCTTTACTTTTATCTGTTTCTTTTTTCAGGGTAAATACCTTGTCTAAGCTATTCATAAGATCAGATTTAAGTAGCTATAACTGCATGTAATGTTCATTCATGTTTAGTTACTCTTCTAATTAGGTGTTGATTTTGGCCTTTCCTCTGAAAAGTCAATGGTCTGGTGGTATATAGACAGGTAATTTAAAAATGATTTACATATCATTAACCAATTATTTCATATCTGTCAAAATATAAATCCATTGGGATTGACATTTATTCCCTATGTAACTTTGTACAAGACAGTTAATATCCTTGTAACTCAGTTTCCTCATCTGTAAAATAAAGGAGCTAGAAGATGGTCTGTGAGATCTCTACAGCTTTAGATCTATGATTCTATTATGATCCTTATACTCAGAGGTTATGCTATTAAAGGTTTAACAACTGACTCTCCTGAAAAAATACTAATGACACACTTTTCAGTTTTATCTTTATTGTTAACATTCTCTCTATCACTTTCTTAAGTCTATACCAGTGATGGGCAAACTACAGCCTGCATGCCAGATGTGGCCTCCTGAAATGTTCTATCCAGCCCGTGACATTATTCCTAATCTGATGAATACAATGAATAGGATACAATACAATGAAACTTGGAAAGAGTTGCCTTAGAAACAGACTGACAGAAGAGCATTCCCTTTCCTTTGGCCCCTCTTTAAAAAGTTTGCCCATCACTGGACTAGACAACCAACAAAACAATAAATCAAGTCTTTATTTGTAATGTTTGCCTATTTATGAGGTGAAAATGCTCACACTGAAAATTTAACAATCAGCTCTGATGGTCGCAGCACACATTGTTTATACCTGCTTTGTACATAGTTTTAAAAAAATATATATATATATACCAATCATCTATCTATCTATATATCTATCTATCAGATGGACAGCTCCTAAAGTTAGTTCACTGATGCAAGTATCTTGGACAGACAGAACATATAGATAATACACTGGGCACAGTATGAATTTAATGGGGAGGGAAGGCTGAATTGCATTTGGAGAACTAGTCAGATGTCATTTGCAATGACAGCAAGGTTTTCCTCAAACAAAATCCCATATTTTGGGCTTTTTAATACCAGTATTCTTCTGGTGATGCCAAATGTCTGTGAATCATACAAAAACACAATTGCCAAAGAATCAAAATATCAAAATTGTGTGTAATCTAAAGAGTCACATACCCACCAAAGCATAGCAGTTTGGTGTTTGCTAAATCCCATGCCTTCTGATTCTCTTCTTAAAAAATAAATCTCCAGGGGCAGCTGGGTAGCTCAGTGGATTGAGAGCCAGGCCTAGAGACGGGAGGTCCTAGGTTCAAATCTGGCCTCAGACACTTCCCAGCTGTGTGACCCTGGGCAAGTCACTTGACCCTCATTGCCTACCCTTACCAGTCTTCCACCCAGAAGTCAATACACAGAAGTTAAGGGTTTAAAATTTTTTAAAAGTATAAAAATAAATAAAAATAAATCTCCAAACCATACAGGACTGAGGCTTCTGGGAAATCCACAAGCCTTTGGTCTCTTTCACCTCTTAGCCCTTAAAAATATTTTCCCAACATTTCTTTGTTGTCCTTCTCTGTACTAACTTTCACTTCAAATTCAATGAGTACTAAGGTATATGTTAACTTTGTTTTGTTTTGTTTTTTTTGTTTTTTTTTTAAACCCTTGTACTTTGGTGTATTGTCTCACAGGTGGAAGATTGGTAAGGGTGGGCAATGGGGGTCAAGTGACTTGCCCAGGGTCACACAGCTGGGAAGTGGCTGAGGCCGGGTTTGAACCTAGGACCTCCTGTCTCTAGGCCTGACTCTCACTCCACTGAGCTACCCAGCTGCCCCGGTATATGTTAACTTTGATCAGAGAACTTTGTCAAATTCTTTGAAAAGTTTCTTTCTCTGCTTCTCTCTCTATCTTTGCAACAGATTTTCCTGTATAATTTGCAGATATTTCCACGAGGATTTTTTGTTTCCATCCAATTCAACAAGCAATTGTCAAGATATTACTAAATAGGGGAGCAACTAGATGACTGAGTGGAGAGAAAGCCAGGCCTAGAGATGGGAAGTCCTGGGTTCAAATCTGACCTAAGACACTCCCTTAGCCCTTGGCAAGTCTCTCAATTCCTGTTGCCTATTCCTTCCCACTCTTCTCCCCTAGAACCAATACACATAGTATTGATTCTAAGACAGAAGGTAAGAGTCTGAAAAAAAAAGAGAGACCTCTAGGTATGAGACCCTTTGCCACACACTGTGGACACAAAGACAAAAATGAAATCATCCCTACCCTCAAAGAGGTTACATCCTCTTAGGGGAAAAGAAGGAAGAAAATGCAAAATATAGTCACCCAGGTAGTACAGTTGACCCAGCACTGAAAAATATGAGTTCTAATCCAGCCTCAGACACTTATCTGTATGGTCTTGGTTGGGCAAGTCACTTAACCTCTCTCATTTCCTCATCTAAAAAATGGGGATAATAATAGCGCCTACTTCCCAGGGTTGTTGTGACAATCAAATGAGATAATATTTGTAATGAGCTTTGTAAATCTTAAAGTCATCTATCTATCTATCTATCTATCTATCTATCTATCTATCTATCTATC
>NW_025354002.1:0-5033 GCF_016433145.1 Gracilinanus agilis
ACAGAGACGGACAGAGACAGAGGGAGAGAGACAGAGAGACAGAGTCAGAGAGACAGAGAGATAGAGAGACAGAAAAAGAGACACAGAGAGAGATAAAGGGAGAGAGACAGAGAGAAAAAGAGGGAGAGATACAGAGAGAGATAGAGAGAGAGAAGACAGAGGGAGAGACAGAGGGAGGGAGGGAGGGAGAGTCTGAGTATGTGTAAACTTCCGCGGCAGCGTTGGGGTAATTCTGGTCCAGAGACGATGACTGTGTTCGCCTGGAGAATGAGGGATACGGAGAGCGCTGCCAGGCCGACCTGGCCCGATGCGGAGGGAGCCGCGGACCCTGGCACAGCGGCGACGTCAGTATAAGGGCTCGGACGCTGCAAGCACTGCCTCGGGCAGCCCCGGTGCCGCAGAGCGGGGACGTGCCGCGCCTCCCTCCTCTGGGCAGAGAAGCTGCTCGCCAGGCGCGCGGAGGGCCGCGGATGCTCTCTCTCAGCTATGCTCGCTCCGTCCCGCCGCTAAATCGAAGCGCTTTTTTCTTTACGGCGAGGGAGAGCCCAAGGCGGACGCAGGGAGATCATACATGGGGAAACGACGGGTATAAAAACAAACTCAGTCCCAAATCAAAGTCGTCATCCACAACCATAAAGGACTTGAAGGGCTTGTAAAGTCACCTCCCGCCGCAGCGAGGCGGTTCCGTGGAAGACCTGGGTTCCAGTTGGCCTCAGACACTTGCTAACTGTGTGGTCCTGGGCAAGTCCCTTAACCCCGCGGGCCTATTCCTGGCCAATCTCAGAGTTGTTACTAGGACAGAAGGAAAAGGTTTAAATAAATGAAGTCTCCTCCTGAAGTTTAACCTTCAAGGTTTATTGGCTGAACGTGGGCTGCAACCGATCTTGTATCCCGCGTCCCGGGTCTCTCTGTTTAAGTATCTAAATAAGTAGAAGGCTATTTGCCACCAGCGTGGCCCCTGGGTGGTTGTTTTCCTAATCTGCAGTCGCCTAGGCAACAGGAAAAAACCCAGAGGGGTTTCCTGAGAACTCTGGAAGGAGGAGCGGGGGAGGTGCTGAGAGACATCATATTCAGGGCTTCAGGGGACTCCTTTGGTGGTAGTGAGACAACCAAACCAGGGGGAAAGGCAGAGCTACCACAGATACAACACTGGAAGGGGGCAGAGCCTTGACCAACTTTTTAATTTAATTAAAAAAAAATAGATTAAAAAATAAGTTTGGGGCTGTCATTTTTTTATTTTTATTTTTTAATTTAAAAAATTTCTTTAAAACTCTCACCTTCCATCTTGGAGTCAATCCTGTGTATTGGCTCCAAGGCAGAAGAGTGGGAAGGGTGGGCCATGGGGGGTCAAGTGACTTGCCCAGGGTCACACAGCTGGGAAGTGGCTGAGGCCAGGTTTGAACCCAGGACCTCCTGTCTCTAGGCCTGACTCTCACTCCACTGAGCTACCCAGCTGCCCCTGATCTTTTCTTGAAGATCTCCAGGGAAGTGAAGTCAACTCTAGCTCCTGGGGCAGTCCAGGACATTTTGGTGTAGCTCTTTTACCCTTTCTTGTTCAGTTGTTTCGGTTGCGTCCAATTCTCCATGACTCCATTCGGTGCTTTCATGGCAGAGATACTGGAGCTGTTTGCCCTTTACTTCTCTGGCTCATTTGACAGATGAGGAAACTGAGGCAAACTGAGGGGTGAAGGGACTCGCCCAGGGTCACCTAGCTAGGAAGTGTCCGAGGTTAGAATGGACCTCATGAAGATGAGTCTTCCTGATTCCGAGCCCCGTTCCAATTCCACGGCTCTCTTCACTGTGTCACCGAGCCTCTCTCTATTCCCCTTACACAGAGCCCAAATCTCCTCTAAACAACTTCCTTCCAATGCTGCTTGTTTTGCTTTCTGAGTCCAAGCAGAAGGAAGTGAATCTGTCTTCCCAGAAAATGTCCTTCAGGCATCTGAAGATGGTTCTCATAGTCTTCTTTCTTTGGCTAAATATCCCCGGCTCCTTTGACCACTTGTCTTCTGATGACAGCATCTTCTGTCCCTTCGCCATTTTGGTCGCCCTTATTGGATGGACCCAATTGGGTCCATCCCTAGAATGGGGAGAGAATGCAGGGGCCGTTTCCAACCCACACCGGACTAGGGATTTCTCCTGGGACATCACTGACAAGAAGCCACCTGGCCTCTAGTAATAAAGTGATATCAACTAGCTATGTGGCCGGGACAAGAGATTTGAATGGGAATCTTAGCTTCCTGACCCGTAGAATCAATAGATGGACCTCAACTTCTTATGTGTTTATTTGGGAGATAGATAAATGTGTGTATACATTCTATCTTGGAACTGATACTAAGTTTTGGTTCCAAGACTGGAAAGCAATAAGGGCTAGGCAGTTGGGGTTAAGTGACTTGACCAAGGTCAAATTTGAACTCAGAACCTCCCATCTCTGGGTCTGGCTCTCAATCCACTGATCCCCCCCCAGCTGCCCTCCTTTTTTTTTCTTTTTCTTTTTTTTTTTTTAAACCCTTGTACTTCGGTATATTGTCTCATAGGTGGAAGAGTGGTAAGGGTGGGCAATGGGGGTCAAGTGACTTGCCCAGGGTCACACAGCTGGGAAGTGGCTGAGGCCGGATTTGAACCTAGGACCTCCTGTCTCTAGGCCTGACTCTCACTCCACTGAGCTACCCAGCTGCCCCAGCTGCCCTCCTTTTTTTAAATTAATGGTTTGTATCTCAACCTCAACCCTGAAAGAATCATACTCCTAGACCAAATATCTGATATATAAATAGATGGATATGATCGGGTCACTCTGTATGGCCAGCTCAATCAATCTAATTGCATCCTTTTATATGGTCATTTCTCTTTGTAAGGCTAAATACAGTGAGAAAAAAAGAGAGGGCAGCTCTATAAGAAATAAATACAAAAAACGATGGAGGGGAAATGATTTGGAAGGAGGTATGTTTACATTGTCAGCCATCATCTCCTTGGAGCAAACCGATTTCTTGGGAAACCTGGCCCTTGCTCATGGTTGACTCTTCCACTGGTCAAGGGTGGTTTTCAGGCTTCCTGAAGCCTCTCCTGGAGGTTTCATGGCAGAAGGGTGGCCTCAGTTTCCCTTTGAGTCAGGCATGTCCCTAGAGCTGGGGGCCAGGGCTCTGGCTCTCTCTCACTTGCTGTTTCATCAGAGAAGACTTTCTTCTAGGGCTTCTCACACTTCTGGCCTCAAGTTCCAAGTTCTAGTTTCCCCTGGAGGTTTTCCTTCCCTCTCTCTCCCGCCCTCAGGTTTCAGCTCCGAGTCAATTGTTCCTCTCAGTCCAGGGTCTGGGGGCGAGGTGTGGGGGAACCTTGGGGTTTCCTCTCTTTTGCTAAGGCAGAACTTCTCTAGTTGTCTGAGCTGTTCCCCTGTGGCTTCCCCAGCTGGGAAACCAGATGGTTTTTTACGTGTTTGGTCTTGGAGGCAGCAGGGATTCATTCCTGGGTCCTGGGGTATTGGGGAGAGCCAGTGTGGATGGCTCTCTGGTCTCAGAAGTCATCTCCTCTTGTGTCTTCCTCCTTATCTTAATGGAACAAACAGTGCCTGGGAGGTGGAGGTAAGTAGAGGTCTGTTTGGTCCAATGGGATAAACACCTTGGGAGGCACCAGCTTGGTAACTGCAGGTGAGAAAGGCATCATGGCTCTAGAGGGGGAAGAGACCTCAGATGCCAGTTAGTCGAACACCTTCATTTTATAGATATATAGATTTTATAGATAGATTATAGATAGGAAACTGAGACTTAGGGAATCTAAGTGACTTGCCCAAGGTCTCACAGGCAGTAAGTATCAGAAGTGGGATTTAAATTCAAGTCCTGGGAACTCCAGTGTTGGAGTTCTTTCCGCCAGACCACATTGGGAAGGATAAGGATCTCTTGGAGGAAGACTTGGTGAGTAGCCTTAGCATCTCCCATGAGCCGATGGGCAAATAGCTATCTTTTAGCCAACAAATGCCTTAGAGACTATAGTTTTGAGTACCAAACTCATCTGCTCGAACTTCATGCTTTTGGGAAGGGGGAAAAAACCCCCAGTAAGAAAAGAGCTATTAGCTATTGAAGAAAATTTTCCCTTGGAAAAATCTGTGCATTTATTTATGTATACAATATTCCTTCTTTCACTTATAACAAATCATATGATGTTATTTATATTACATAATTATTTTTGATATTTTGGGGGGCTACATGGATTGCTAGCGCCCCCATTATGTTCTTTTTACATTGAACAGACTTTGTTTTTATTTCTATGTCTATATGTCATGTCTCCTAGAGAATATAAGCTTCCCAAGGTGACAATCTGATTTTTGCTTTCATATTTTTAAAAATTATTTTTAGTTAATTTAATAATAATTAATCTTACCTCCTGTCTTAGAAACAATAAGGCAGAAGAGTCGTATGGGCTAGGCAATGGAAATTAAAGTGACTGGGAAGTGTCTGAGGCTAAATTTGAACCCAGGATTTCCCATCTCTGGGCCTGGCTCTCAATTTACTGAGCCACCTCGCTGTCCCCTTTGTCTTTGTATTTGCATTTAGTAGACACTTCAATAAATCCTTGCCGCTTGCTTATTGATTATATATAGACATGAGTTGACTTTTTAAAGCTTATTTTAGTTTTGCCATTGAAATATTCTCTGATTCTCGATTTTAGACTGTTAGAAACTAGACCTAGTTTTAAAAGATATACGATTCAATGTATTGGAAATACGTTGATTTATACTTGGAGTTTTATTCAGTTTCATGTGATTGGATGAGAGGAACTCAGGCTTGGGTCATTGACCACGACATGATTTTTTCTTTTAGTACGATGGGGAGAAGTTTTTCATTGTAAATTTTCAGCATTTCTGGGCTTTTCTAGAACACATTTACACAGCACCAAAACAGGCAGGTGAAAAATGATCAATTTAGATCATTCATTTGATGAGCTTTCAGCTTTCTTTCTTTCTTTCTTTCTTTCTTTCTTTCTTTCTTTCTTTCTTTCTTTCTTTCTTTCTTTCTTTCTTTCTTTCTTTCTTTCTTTCTTTC
>NW_025354003.1:0-1410 GCF_016433145.1 Gracilinanus agilis
CTCTCTCTCTCTCTCTCTCTCTCTCTCTCCCGATGCAGGTTGGCACCTTCTTCACGACAGACTCTTAGCAGACTGTGAACTCTTTGAGGGCAGGGAGTGCTTTCTACCTTGGCATTCTCAGCGCTTAGGGCAGTGCCCGGCACACACACACACGCAGCATTTAATAAATACTATTATTAGTATTATTATTTGGCATGGAATAGGGGCTACACCTGTGGTGGTGAACCTATGGTATGTATGCCAGAGGGGACACTCACAGCTCCCTGTGTGGGTACACACACTATCACCCCAGCACAGAGCTCACCAGAGGTTATTACTAGAAAGACAGAGGGACGAAGGGCCAGGTTGCCTGCCTCCCTCTCTCCACAGGTGCCGGAGGACATCACCCGCCCCTCTAGAAGGTTCACCATCACTGGTCTACACTGTCAGGTGAGGTGGACAGGTTGGCTTTCAGGAGGGCTCCACTGGGAGTGAAAATTGGTGAGTGGTAAAAAAAAATGAGTAAAAACTGTTTCGTTTTAGGCATGATAATAATGATGGCAGGAAATGTTTCTAGAGTGCTTTGAGCTCTGCAAAGTTCTTTACATATGTGATCTCATTTGATCCTCGCTACAAATCCAGACAGTAGGTGTTAGTATAATCCCATCTTAGAGATGGGAATACTGAGCTGGAAAAGGGGTGAAGCAATTTTCTCAAGGCAGTGCAGCTATTAAATGAGGCTGAGGACAGGGCAGCTAGGTGGATCAGTGGTTAGAGAGCCAGGTCTAGAGATAGGAGGTTCTGGGTTCAACTCTGGCCTCAGACACTTCCTAGCTGTACAATTCTGGGCAAGACATTTAACCCCCATTGCCTAGCCCTTACCACTTTTTGGCTTTGGAACTGATATGCAGTATTGCTTCTAAGATGGAAGGTAAGAGTTTAAAAAAAAGTAAAAAAAAAAAGGATTTGAACTCAGGTCTTCCTGACTCCAAGTCTAGCATGGCAGCCAATGGGCCACTTTACTGTTGCACCAGGTCTCCAACCCAAATACTTTGTATCTAGAAATCCCTATAAGATCCAAAGGAAGGTCACTAACTCAATGTTGGGCTGATTCTGTGGGGGTGATTTCCAGAAGGACATGCTTAGTTAGGGCCTGCAACAAAGTCAGTGCTTCACTAATATCTGTTGTTTGACTGACGGATGGCAGTGAAGGAAGAAGCAGCCATGCCGATGAGATCCAAGATCCATCACAGTAAAAACAGAGATAATAAGCATCATCCATGGAGCGAGAAGTTAGAATGGATAACCTGGGGGGATTAGGTCCTTGTTTTGAAGAAAGGACCTCCAGTGTGTACTGTCCTGGAGCACATTAGCTCAGGAGAGAGAGAGAGAGAGGAAGAAGAAGAAGAAGAAGAAGAAGAAGAAGAAGAA
>NW_025354004.1:0-3440 GCF_016433145.1 Gracilinanus agilis
ATATAATATAATATAATATAATATAAATTCTGCCTGTATTTCATTGTCTATATCAAATGGCACCTCCTTCAGGAAGCTTTTCCTGATCTCCTCCCTCATTGAATCAGGAAATCTCCACTTTGGAAGGGATCTCAAAGGTCTTCTAGTCTAACCCATAACTTAAGTGAACATATAGTTAATTTTAATTAATTCATAACTTAAATATCACTCCCAGAACATTCCTGAGAAGAGGTCCAAAGATCCTTATAGTCCATTGTCTTTCACTCACATATTTGTTATATTTGTGAATTTTTTCTCCTTTTAGATGATAAACTCCTTGTGGGTGGAGAATGATATCTTATTCTTCTTTCCAGTCCCCTTAGTGCCTAGTATAATGCATTACACAGTAAACACACAGTAATCCAGTAAACATTTGTTAATTATTTACCACATACAAGGCAGTGCTAGGAAACCACATAAATAATAGATGTCATTTCTGTAGCACTTAATTGTTTCCCAAATGCTTTACACACATTTTCTCATTCCTACTACTAACACTACTGGTGTTATTACCCCCCACTTTAGAAATGAAGAGACTGAGCCATAGAGAGCTTTCCCAAGGTCATAGTCTAAGTCCCATGGTCTTTCCAGTCTCCTCTTGCTTATTGAACTGATGTAACAAAATGAATTGGATATATACATATATAATTATAAATGTATAATTTTACTATTTATATAATTAATGGTTTATTATATCATATTATCTATTTATATATAAATATACAATTAATATTATAATTTTAAAATTATATATGTGCTCAATTTATGTAAATAGGGTGTGCCTATAATTAAAGTTATAGACAGCTAGGTGACCCAGTGGCTAGAGTGCTGGACCCTGAATCAGGAAGATTCATTCTTGTTGTGTGTGTGTGTGACCCTGAGCAAGTCACTTAACCCTATTTGCCTCAGTTTCCTTATCTATAAAGTGAGCTAGAGAAAGCAATGGCAAACTACTCCAGTATCTTTGCCAAGAAAACCCAAAATGGAGTTGTGAAGAATCAAACATAACTAAAACTGAACAAGTAACTAAAGTTAAAGATTTTGTGTCTGATGTTTTAAAAGTATCTTCTAATGCTCTTTTCATCTCCTCTAAACTTTCCTGTCTTCTAAGCCCTGTCACTCACATAGAAGGAAACCAGAAGTACTCTCTGCCCCCTACTCATAATCTACTTATCCCTTGATTTAACATCACTCCCCAATCCCACCCCTAAAAAAAGGAGATAATAAAAAAATTACTTTTCCTAAGAAAAAAAAAATTTTTTTTAGTCCATACTTGTGATATTATTGGTATGAGGAAGAAATTCTCTCTAACCATGCAAATTAGCTGTTCTAAGATTTCACTGACTCAATTATAAAAAGGAAGAAAGAGATCCTATTACAGTCATGTGCATTTATCTGGTTTCATTTTTTTATATATATACTTTTAGGTTCGTTTTAAAAATCTAGCCTCCAGGCCATATTCTCTTCATGCTCATGGGCTTTCCTATGACAAATCATCAGAGGGAAAGAGCTATGAAGATGATTCCCCAGAATGGTATCAGGATGACAACGCTGTTCAGCCCAATGGCAGTTACACCTACGTATGGCATGCCACAGAACGATCTGGCCCAGAAAATCCTGGTTCTGCCTGCCGAGCTTGGGTCTACTATTCAGCTGTAAATCCGGTAAGGAGTTCTCCAGCTCAAGAGAATAAAAGTTACTCTGTCCTTACTGGCTCAATAACCCCATCTATTAACTTGGCCCTAGAGAACAGGAAATTCCATGTTTCAAGTAGATTTTGCAGGACTTGTTTTCCTCTATGGAAATGAGTGCCATGTTGGAAGCATTGTGGCTGTCTACAGTCTACATGTCTAAGGTACAGAGTCCATAAATAAATACTCAACTGATATAGCCCTCATTTCCAATGTACTCTCTCATTTTTCCTTTCTTTTTAACCCTTACCTTCCATCTTAGAATCAATCCTGTGTACTGGTTCCAAGGCAGAAGAGCAGGAAGGGCTAGGCAATGTGAATCAAGGCATTCATCCAGGATCACACAACTAGGAAGTGTCTGAGGCCAGACTTGAACCCAAGACTTCTCACTGGCTCTCAATCCACTGAACCACCTAGTTTCCCCTTCTTATATTCCCATTAAACAAACAATCCTTTCTCAGATTACAAGATTGCTAGATAGCACAATGAGAGTGTTGGACTTAAAGTCAGAACTGCCCAAGTTTGAATTCTGTCTCTAACATTAGCTCTGTAACACTAGGCAAGTCACTTAACAGCCTCAGTTTCCTCATCCATAAAATGGAAATAACAATAGCACCTACTTCATAGAATTGTAATAAGGACTGAGTGAGATAAAATATGGAAAGTGCTTAGCAAACCTTAAAGCAAGATATAAATGCTAGCTATTATTATTCCATGTGTTCTGATTGGGGGTTAAGAAAATATTCTACTTTTGGCGAACACCATATTGCCCTCCAAATGGCAGAGGGAATCATAGGAACTGGGAAGAATGAAGAGTTACTCATTCACTTGTCTTGATATCATCATCACTGCCTGAGTTCATTTGAAACCACCTCAAGTCACAATTAGACTTGACGACTCTTTGTTTAGAAAAAGATTTTCTTGTTGAGGACACTTTTTCATTTAGACAGAAAGATAAGAAATTGCATAAGTATGGAACAGAATGAACTGATAGGATTCAAGACTAAGATTGATTTTTCGGACCATTCTGATTCTTCTTTTCAGGGAACTTCAGAGAAGCAGAGAAAAGAAATGCAATTTCTGAAATCTTGATGAAGGGAAAAAATGAAATGTGCTCTTATTATCTTCCAGGAAAAAGATATCCATTCAGGACTAATAGGCCCCCTTCTGATCTGCCGAAAAGGAACACTCCATAAAGAAAGCAACAGGCCTGTCGACATGCGAGAGTTTGTCCTACTTTTTATGATCTTTGATGAAAAGAAGAGCTGGTATTTTGAAAAAAAGCCCAAAAGGATCTGGACAGGCTTATCCTCAGAAGGGAAAAACACTCACAGGTTTCATGGTACTTTCTCTAATTTGGTCTAATCTCTGTATAAAATCAGCTTGGGTCCTTCAATTCAATCCAACATCAATGTTTGTTCCTGAGTTTTGCCAGAACTACTTAAAAGGACTTAGACATGTGACTTCTATTAAAGTCCCCAGGAGCCCAGATACCAACTCATAGCAAATCTAAGGAGAAGGGGGGGTTGGCGCATAGCAACCCAACTGTCAGTGATTAAAGGGATTCAAGAAATAACTTAAGAGAGACTCCTCTGCCTCCCTACTCCCACTCTCACTTCCACACATCTACTTGTGGGTTCCTTTCCATGAACCCTAGTAGGAGCATGAAGGAAGGAAAGAAGGAAGGAAGGAAGGAAGGAAGGAAGGAAG
>NW_025354005.1:0-9267 GCF_016433145.1 Gracilinanus agilis
CTCTGAAAAGTTATCTAATATAGTGAAGCTTTCCTTGCCACAAAGGAAGATAATTAGGCAAAATTATTGACATAGCATCTGCATTTGACTGCACAGGCAACATTGGAGATGATGCCATGCCAAGACCAGCCAAAGGAGCGAGGATATTTAACCTACACAAAATAAGAATTTATGGGACAGGTAGAGTTTATGTATACAAGTTTAGGAATGGTTGCCATATGTGAGAGTTACTAGACTCATTCTATTTGCAATCAAGATGGAATGGGGGACAATGGGTAGAAACTATAAGGGGTATATTTCCCTTTATTAAAACAAAAAGTCAGTCATGACAGAGACCTCTTTTCAAAGCCTTTTTGATCAATCAATCAACACATATTAAGCACCTACTATGTGCTGAGCACTGAGCTAAGTGCTGGAGATACAAAAAGAGACAAAATATAGTCTTCAAAGATTATATGTGTGTGTGTGTGTGTGTGTGTGTTTATGGATGAAGCCAATTTTATACAGGATGTGTAGTAAATTGGATAGCATGTATGTTTGGATTCTGAAAGACTTGAGTTCAAACTGACTTTAGACACTTACTAGTTGTATGACCCTTGGCCAGGCCATTTAATTTCTTTTTAGTCTCAGTTTTCTTGTTTGTAAAATGAGGGTAATAAAAGCGCCCACATCATAATGTGGTTGTGACAATTAAATATGACCATGTTGACTTGTTATGGGGAGATTAAAAAGCATCCCAACATCACTTTGATTTATCTGCTGCTGACTGATTTCTTCTTTCTCAAGTTTGCATGGAAACCTGGAAACAAGAGTTAGACATGAGGCTCAGGGTGTTCACTGGCACTAAATAGCCAATAGTGTCAGTGAATGCCTATGATTCAGACATATAAGAAGTAGAAGGATACTTAGAAACCATCTCATCCGATACCTTTTGTTTACTGATAAGGAAACTCAGACCCAGTGGTTAAAGGATTTGTCTAGGTTCTCTCAAGTAATAAGCAACTAAGTTAGGATTTGAACCCTTGGGCTCTCACTCTCCAGGAAGTATTCTTTTCATGATACTATGCCACATCTTGTTACTGACTCTTCACAGATCCTTAAGGAGATCCAACTATGAAGCATCTAGCAGCATGATGGACTGAAAGTCCTTCATCAAGAGGGAGAGGTCTACTGCATTCATTTGGCATCTCCTCTTATGCAGTATGTTAATTGGGCAAGTCAATAGCAGAGGCTTAGAGAGAGAAAGGAGAGACAGAGAGAATATAAAGCCTAATCAATTTTTCATCTTTTCAGCCAATTATATTCCAATATCTCAAAACAATAATGTGAATTTGGAAGAAATCTTTCTCATATTTTGGTTTCTTTGTTTTGGTCTGGCATTCTGTGTCTCATATTCTTTCCTTGGGGATCTCTGCTAGAGTTAGAGGAGCCTCCCAGATATTCAGAACGATGAAAAAATAATGGCTCCCTTTCTCTGTGGGCACTGACTGGCACACACAGAAGAAAGCAGAGGGAGGTACAAAGAGGACAAGCCCGGATCTTGATAAGTCAGAAGGCTTCCGCTTCACCTTTCGAAAGAAAACAAGCAGTAATCATTTTTGAGGGTGCAAACACAAGTTTAGTGTTTGACAGTCTTAAGTGGAACATTTGACTGAAAAGATCAAGAGACCCATCTTCTTGAAAGAACTTTTGATTCATACTGTGCTCATCTTTCTGCCCCCTCAATTTCACAGGTGTCAGAGAAGGAGATTTAAGGCAATGTTGCATTCATTACTCCTCTTTTGTAGTAGAAGGAACCCTGAATTGGGCATGGGAGTCATGTAGCAGGCATCCTGGTCCTGGCTTTGCTACTAATTAGCAGAGTGATATTGGGAAAGGATCAAACTTTCCGAGACTCAATTTCCTTATCTGTAAAATTAGGGTATTGGGCTGGATGGCCTTTAAAGTCCTTTCTATTTCCAAATCCTTGAACCCAGACTTAAGGTCTCTTTTGGCCCTGATGTTCTGCTGACGTTTTAATATCCAAGACCCTTTCAGCTATAAAATTCCAAGTTCTAGTCTTTGTTCTAAGGGCTCTTTCATCTCTAACATCATGGGTACTATGTTCTCACATTTTATATTCTTTTAAAAAATTTTTTTTGAGTTCCAAATTCTCTCTCTCCCCCCTTCAGCTCTCCATTCTTTCTCCTAAGAAGGTAAGCAGTTTGATACAGAATTTACACTCACATTTTATGTTCTAAGGACCCTTTGAGTTCTAACATTCTATTTCCTAATTAACTCTAATATTCTATGTCTCTTAGAGAACCAACTCAACTTTTCTATGACTTAGTTAATCAAGTTATTTTCAGTTGTTTTTGTTTTTGGCATTTGCTTCCATTTGTAAGTTGGTTCTTGTGAAGTTAGTAAGCACAGTGGTTATGCAACATCATAAGTGCATAATACTGAGAATAACACACGCACCAAAGCTGAGTATAATTTTACAGGGGAAAAATGGATATTTAACAACTAAAGAACTTTTCAACTATTCGGGGGAAAAGATGAGAACTAAGTAGAAAATTTAATTTATAAGAATCACAAGAAATTCAACGTGAAAGACTAATTACAAGGGATTCAATAAACCCTTGTAAGTCAAACTGTTTACTTCTTCTAAGGGAAAATGTTATCTGTAACCCTTAAGAATAATATTACTAACTGGGTAGTTTGAAAGAGCAGAGATAGATAAAAGGCTTGAGGTTGAGTTGAATATAATGGAATAAGTAAGTGTGTAATAAATGTTAATTGAATGACTAACTGAATGGTTGAAGTTTATAAATCTGTTTTACAGAAGGTAGAAACTAGTCCAGGGAAAGATTTATTATATAGGTCCCCAAGAAGTCAAGGATATCATTGGGATTTGGGCTCTGAGTGAAATGAGAGCCTTCAAAACCCATCAGGATGCTGCAGAAGTTGGTTAGCTAATACTTCTAACCTATTTTCTATGCAGATAAAAGGATGAAAGGAAGTCTCAATGGAAAAAAAGCTCTATTTTAGACATTTCCACTCTATCCCCATTTGAGCATCTTATTTCCAGTATTACAATCTTACAACTGCCAAGATTTTGAGTTTGTTTTCTTACCCTTTTGGAAACATGTTCTTATTCTGGAAAAGGATACATTCTCTAGTAAAATGTGCTGGCAATCATAAATGACATCTCCTTAAAAAATCTGTACTTCTATGGCACTTTTGCAAGTCTACTTTGAGACTCAGTTTCCCTGTCTATAAAATAAAAGAACTGAACTAGATGTTTTCTAAGATTCTTTCCAGCTCTACCATTCTGTGTTCTGACATTCACTGTTAATAAGGTCTTATTGTAGGCTCTTTAAGGGAAAGAACTGTTTCATTTTTATACATATATCCCCAGAGCCAAGCATAGTGCTTGGTAAATAATAGGCATTTAATAAATGATAGGCAGTATGGGATGGTGGAAATAAAGGATTTTGAGACAGAGGATGTGGGTTCATAGTCTAACTCTGGGACTCAATCCCTATGTGACTTTAGTTGAGTCACCTTACTTTTTTGTGTCTAAGTTTCTTCATCTGTAAAATTAAGGAATTGGACCAGAGATGCTCTAAGATCTATGTTTAGATGAATAATCTAATAATAATGATGATGATATGAGCATATATATAGCAAAGTATCTCACAAATATCTCATTTTATCCTCACAAAACAACTCTGAGAAATATTCATTTTACAGATGAGGAAATTGAGACTTTGAGAGGTTAAGTGACTTTCTTAGGGTCACACAGCTACTATTGCCTGAGGCAGGATTCTAAGATCTTCTGGAGATTCCAAATCAAATACTCTGTCTGCTACCCAGTGCTTAAGATACTTCTTTTTTTATTGTTTCTAGCATGAACATTCTGTTTGATATTCTAACACCTGGCCAGTTCTAAGATGGGAAGGGAGTAAGCCTTTATTAAGGACCCATTATATGCCAGCCACTGTGCTTAAGTACTTTACAAATATTCTAAAAGTCTTGTGATTTTAAATTAAAGTCAATATACAGTGTTTTTTTTTTCAACTCAATAATTCTTTTTCAGATTCAACAATGGAACTTTTCTCCCAGGTGAACACAGAGAAGGTTCTCGTAGATGGAAACAGAACTGTGCCCAGCCAACAACACTGGCTCTTCAAGCTCCAGTTTTCAGCCCAGCAGGCAAAGCTGTGGTGTCTCTCTCGTAAGAAATCTTGCAAGTAGTGATAACCCTAGTCAGTTGTAGAATTGGATGCCCCCCAGCTTATTCACAGACCCTATTAGGAAACATTTAGGACTTAATTAAATAAATATTTATTGACCAATTAAACTGTATTCATCCCTGTGCAAGGTACTGTGAGGGTAGAGTAGTCTGAAGTGTTATATAATTTAGTCCTCACCTTTGAAGAAATTATTATCTAAGTGTACTCTTTACCACACTACCAAACATGAAAGCCACATCATTCCCTCACTATTTTTCTTTACTGTCTTAAAGACACCTTTCCCCTTCCCACAACCATCCCCATTTGTCCAGACCCAGATCAAACCCTATCTCCCTCCTCCATGATTATCCCAATCAATAGTGATCCCTCCTTCCTCTCAACTCTTACAGCATATCCTGTCTAGACAACTCATTGAGCACTTATCATGTTAGACCTTTTATTACTAGTTTTTCCCATCTCTCCAACTAATTTGGAAGTTCCAAGAATACAGGAACTTTGTCTTCTGCCTATTTTTTATCTCTCACAATGTCTAGCACGGGGTCCTTGGTGTGCCATAAATGGTAGTTAATCAATACTTGAAACAGACATTAGTCAGTCAAAGAGAACAAACTCAACTGTCCTAAAAAGGTACCCCAAGAGATCTCAACTGGTCAATCATGAATAAATCAACTCAGTGCAACAACCATATATTAAGTAACCTTCCCCCGACTATCTCTAATTTATCCTGAACATAGGTTATTTGTACATAGTCGTTCTCGTGTTATCATCCTCTTTAGGCGATGAGCTCCTTGAGAGCCTTTTGCCACTCTTTCTATCCCAAGACTTTACTGCAGTGTCTGGTATACAGTAGGTACTTAATAAATGTTTATTGATTTATTGCCTTATTGACTGATTATAGAGCACTATTTTAGGTACAGGGCATATAAAAATGAATCTCATTGTCTACATTCTAGTGGAACTTACAGTCTAAGACTTGAATTTATCTACCCCGATAATATAATGTAAAATGGAAATTTATTGAGAACACAGAAGAGGTCGATCCTATGCCAGTAGCTATAGCTATCAACCAGCTTTCCTTCTAACCATCCATGGCTCAGTAGCATCCCTCTTCCACAGGGGCTTCCCTATCACCTCTGACTCACCCCTCACCCTTTGAATCTCTTAGAACACTAAAGCAGGTTCAGGAAGGTAATGTTGATGGGGAATCCCTAGGTTCCCCCACCTACTCAGAAACTCCCCGAAAATAATACCTTCCATCCCCATTCTCACTGATCTCAAGAGTTCAAAGAAAAAAAGTTCAAAAGAAAACAGGTCCTACCCACAAAAAAGTTTGGGGAACCCCAAAGTTATGATGTAAATTTGAAATAGATTGAAGAAATCACCTTTACTTGTGATCTGGCATAGAGTTCAGGGTAGCTCAAAAAATATTTTCAACCCTTCCTTCATAATCTGCATTTTCCCTCTCAAACAAATGGACCACCAGTTTGGGGAAACTTCTTTTCATACTTATTGATGAAAAATAGATAAAACCAAAGATTCACAAAGATATCTGTAATCGATGTTGGCTGACTAACTGATGAACTGACTCCCTGGGTAGGCTTTTGGACCAGGGGTAGGGAGAGACAGAAGCTGGTAGTCAGACAGGAGCAACTTTCAAAACCAAATATCTCTTGTCTTACTGTATGTAGGCTGTGCTCAGGAGAACACTTTCTGTCAGCTGGCAGAAGTCCGGAACACCAGCAGTGGGGATTTCACTTGTACACTCTTCCCAGAAGCTCAGACATGTGACAATTCCCTTACATTCACACCTGAGAGCTGCATATTTGTTCTTCCCTACAGACCACAGACCCTTTTCCATAAAAAAGGTGAGGCTCTTATGTTTTGGTATTGAGAAAATGACTTTCCTTTTTTAGGATATGTTTTATTATTGTATTTATTATCCATTTTTTGCTATTTTTGTGGAGTTTTTTCCCAAATGATCTTATTTCCAAGTAGATCTCCCCTAATCGGTGAACCATCCCTTGTAACAAAAGATAAGAAGAAAAAGAAAGAAGAAAGAAGTTCATAAAACCAATCAATATATCATCTGTGTCCAATAATATATGTAATAGACTTCTGTGACTACAAAAAAGACAGATTTCTTTTTCTCCTATTCTCAGGGGCAAAGTTTGGTCATTATAATTGCACAGAGTCCAGTTTCATACCTTCTTATTCCCATTTCCATTTCCATAGTTATTTTCTATAGTATTTTCCTGGTTCTTCTTACTCCATGATACAACACCTCAACAAAGCTTTTCAGTGCTCCTCTAAGAAGTCAAAATTGTCCTTCCTTATCATATGGAACATTTTAAAAGGAATAAATTAAACAGCAGAACCTTTTGTTTCTGCTCCATTCCTTGGGACTTATGGCCTAGATGAAGAATAAGATAGAGATCCCTTCTTTAGGTCAAAAGCAGCAGGGAATGAAACCTCCTCTCTGGATGATCTTTTGAACAGACATATATAGAGAAAATATTTGCTGGTTCCACTTTCAAAGCTAGACAGGCTATATCTCTCCTCAGGGTCCCAGAGTCCTCTGAGGAATTTGTGGCATTTCTGTTCTCTTCTAATAACTTTGTACCTCCATTGCTGAGGGCCGGTGACTAGTACCGCAGTTTTATTTACCAATTTAAAATAAATTGTTTTTATAAAGGAATATTTATTTCAAAGCTATTGCAAGGTATAAATATTTTCCCATAGTACCTTTACTATCTCCCCAATACCATTTCTTTCTTGGGGAGGGGGAATTAGGTTGCTAACTCATCCCAGTTTCCACATTTCTTTAGTCTCGCCAAATTCACCTCCAAAAGCTACATTGCTATTCATTAAGTCCTGGTTTCATCTTCCACGAGGCAGGGTACCCAAATACCCCCTCTCACCAAGGTTGCTCCTTGCTTGTTAGGGCACTGATAGACTGGCTTCAATACCTAGCCTGGGCTCTGGTTCCCTCCTAATCTTCCAACACTCCCAAGGTCAAAGACATTCCCTTCACCAGGAAGCCATTAGCAAAGGAGTCACTGAGGACACCTCTAGACTAAAATGCAGCAAAAAGATGGCATGCACCAGACCTATTGTGCATGTAAAACAAGCTCAGTCAGCTAAGCTTAATTCCAAATTTACATAGAGCTTTAACACAACCTTGAAATAAAAAGTACAATTCATTTTTCTTTCATGCTGCAAAGTATATAAAAATAACTTACTTTTATATTACAGTTTGTATTAAAATGCTTTCACATAAATCTTTTATTAGATCTGTTCCCCCAATTATGTGAGGTAAGTAGACCAAATGTTACTCTTCCCATTTTGTAGAAGAGAACACTAAAGTCAAATAAAGGGAAATACAAGGACTACCTACTTCAAAGAAGGTGTGTTTTGTTTTAGGCTTGATTTAATACCCCCCATTACATGTAAAAATAATTTTTAATTTTTTTAAAATTTGAGTTCCAAATTCTCTCCCTTTCTCTTGCCCCTCTAACCTCCCTGAGATAGCAAGCAATTTGATATAAGTTATATATGTTCTGGCATACAAAGCATATTTCCATATTGGTCATGTTGTAAACAAAAACACAGAACAAGAAAAATAAAGGAAGTAAATAAAAATGCTTCATTTTGCATTCATACTCCACCAATTCTTTCTCTGGAGGTAGATATAATTTTTCATAAGTACTTTGGAATTGTCTTGGATGATTGTATTACTGAGAATAGCTAAATCATTCACAGTTGATCATTATAGACTATTGTTGTAACTGTGTTCAAGGTTCTCCTGGTTCTGTTCACTTCATTTGGCATCAGTTCATGTAAGTCTTCCCAGATTTTTCTAAGAGCATTCCATTCATCATTTCTTATAAAACAATAGTATTTCATCACAGTCATATAACACAATTGGTTTAGGCATTCCCTAATTAATCCTCTCATCCTCTCAATTTCCAATTCTTTGCCACCACAAAAAGAGTTGCTTTAAATATTCTTGTATATATAGATCCTATTCATATTTGTTTTTTTTTATCTCTTTGGAATACAGGCCTGGTAGTGGTATTACTGGGTCAAAGAGTGTTTATGATAGTTCCAAGTACATAGTTGCAAGTTGCTCTCCAGTTTGGTGGGACTAGTTCACAACTCCACCAGCAGTGTATTAATTTCTCAATTTTCCCATACCCCATTTAATTTTTGTCATTTTCCTTTTCTGTCATATTAACTTATCTGATAGGTATGAGGTGATATCTCAGAGTTGTTTTAATGTGCATTTCTAGAATCATTAGTGATTTAGGGCATTTTTTCATATGACTGTAGATAGCTTTGGTTTCTTCATCTGAAATCTACCTGTTCACATCCTTTGACCATTTATCAATTGGAAAATGACTTCTATTCTTATAAATTTGACTCAGTTCTCTATGTATTTGAGAAATGAGGTCTTTATCAGAGAAACTTGCTGTAAAAATTTTTTCACAGTTATTACTGTGTATTTCCCTTCATTTTATTTCTGTTCTGTTCATCTTGCTTTCTTTCCATTCACCCTACCCATCCTCAAAAGTGTTTTTCTTCTGACTACTGTCTCAGCCTTCTCCAACCTGCTCTCCTTTCTAACATCCCTATCCCCCTTCTCTCCTCCCCTTTCTCTCCTACTTTCCTGTAGGGTGATACAGATTTCTATTCTCAACAGATTGTGTATGTTATTCCCTCTTGGAGCCAATTCCAATGAGAGTAAGTTTTAAGTGTCTCCTCCTATCTTTTGCCACCCATTTTTTCTTTTTCCTTGCAAAAGCTCTTTCACAAGTCTTTTTTGTGAGGTAATTTACTCCATTCTACCTCTCCTTTCCCCCTTCTCCCAGCCCAGCGCGTCTTTTATTTATCATCCCAACATATTCAACTCACACCCATGAGCATTACTCTTTGTTTATTCCTTCTAACTGCTCTAATAATGATAAAATTCTTAGGAGTTACAAGTATCATCTTTCCATGTAGGAATATAAATAGTTTAATCTTAATGCAT
>NW_025354006.1:0-3077 GCF_016433145.1 Gracilinanus agilis
TATGTATTTTATATATAAATTATGTGTATAATTTATACATTTTTATACACACACACATATATATAAATAAAATGTCCTTTTTTTATAAAATAAAATTAACTTTTATGTTATGGATCTCTAAATAGGGAGATGGCCATTTTGATTTGTACATGTTTGGAGCTTCCCAGCAGAAGACTGCATCTAACCAACTGTTTATAACGAGGTAATGTTCCCCATTAGCTGAGTAATGTTAAACGTTAGCCTGAAGGTCTGTCTAATGTTCAATGAAAAAAAAAACACCCAACCTGTTCACTTTCCCTGAGGTTCAAGCAATTTAATTTGCCATTTCAATCAGAAGAGATGAAATCACAAAATAGCAGGTGCTTTTAGCCTTCAAGAGTGTGTTTTGGTTTTTAAGCAACTCCTCGGGCTAGTGTGGAGCACAAACATATTGTTGAACATTAGCTAGAACATATGTGTGTACATATACATAGGCAGAAATGATTCTCTGTCATGTAAAATATCAAACCGAGAGATGCATGCCTTTTTGTTCTGCCTTGATTTAATAGTTCATTCTTTACCATAGCGTATAAATATAAATGCCACGCACAGGAGGGAGCACGGTAAACATTATATGATGAGGAATGGTATTTCTCCAGGATTTCACCTATAGTGAACCTTTCAACTTAGGATTTATACTCCTTTCAACAAGAGCTCTGTTACATTTAAAAAAATGCTCTTCAGTGCCACGGATATTTATGGTTACCGATATTTACTATAAAGTAATAACTTCTACTCTACTGAAAAATATGTGCTACATAAAGAAGGAACAAATAAAAACTGTTTTTGCTGCAAAAACCCAACACAGAAAATGAAGAAAAATTTTCTCTACCTGTGTCATCATTAATCTATTTCATATCATATTTATTTCCCTTTTCAACATTAGGCTATGTTCAATCTTGTACCATATCGTAGAGTCCTACGTAATATCGAAATTAGGAAATTCAATTAAAAAAATTCAGCTGCAACCTCCACTTAAAACAGATGGACTCTTTCTATAGTTATCAAAATAGAGCAGCACAGAATTTTCAGTGGAAGTGAAGGCACAGACATCTTATTTAAAATGCAATACCTTTTTTAAGCCATACCAGTCATAGGCCATACAGTACAGTGAATAATTCATTTAACATCCACTAACTCATATTTTGTCATTGGCGTATTGGTAAACTTAAAATATTTTCTATTATGTTCAGTTGGTAAGTTATTTTGTTCAACTATTAAAACTAACCTCCAACATGTAAGTGATGACCACGTCTATATCTCTTTTACATCAAATTCTGGAATCATGGTATCTCAGTCGATTGCTGTCCACAATTAGCTCTGTGATGATATCCAGTTGGCTTAAACTAGACCCAGATGGTAGTACAGTGAGTTGGTGAAGGAATATCCAGGAGTATGATAGCATAATGGTTGCGTATTAATTCTTTGTGAAATCATTCTAAGATTTAATTGATCTTAATCCCCACGTTATCTATCTTTCAGTAAGTTACTATTTCAAATTATTTCTCTGCTAGGCTAGGAGCTTGTGAGATAAGACACAGAATCTCATATTTTTGCTAATACACTTTTAAAATTAAAACCCTATAAAATTTAAAATAGGGCTTGGGGAAACAGGTTCATTGCCACGGTGAGACAAAGCAAGTAAGAAATTTACCCCTCTTTCCAAATTCTCTTAAAAAGTTCTTCTTGTAAAAATTTCTTTGGATGATTCCATGCCGGCTTAGGTCACTTGAAGCTCATTTTAAAAGCATGAATTATATATATACACATACATATGACTTTTGATTAAACTCTGGTTTATGTCCACTATAAGGAATAAAAACTGGCAAACTTAATTAAGATTCTGTTTATGTTTTTAGCAAAATAATTTCTAGTTTCTAGTAAAATAATTTATTTTAATCAATTAATATTCCACCTTGATTAAAGTCATCAAAGTTCAGAAGTAAAGAAGAATTTGCTTGAAATTTGATACATTCTGACAATTAAAATAGAATAAAGGCTGAATCCTGAATCAACACATTGAGTTGACTGAGAAAAAAGAAGAATTTGCTTGAAATTCTATACATACTGACAATTAAAATAGAATGAAGGCTTAATCAACACATTGAGTTGACTGAGAAAGAAAATGACAGTTATATTTTGAAATGTTACCTCAAATCTGAGAAATTTAAGAGAAGCTGGTAGCTATTTGGTCAGTCTAGAATTACAAACCATATTTTACACATCCATGGCCTGAGCTTATTGATGAATAAACCGTTACCTGACAGCTCATCTCTTAGATCAAATCTTAGTTGAAAGAGCCCATGTTTTTCTGGTTTGTTGGGGATATAACCTAAAAAATAGGTTCAACCAAATAACACGTCCTAACCACGATTCTTAACTAATACTTGCTAAATAAAAACATTTAACAGCAAACCCTGACACCAGAGAAAGTCTATGAAAAAGCAGAAGTGGCTTAAATTGACTACATGGCAATTTGGCATCTATGCTTTTAGCTCTAAAACCTAGCTTTTCTTCATTGCTTCATTCATCACTCTTCTGTCTCTTACAATTGTTCTTCTGTCTTACTCTAGGTCCTTCATCATTTCAAATTCCTCCTTTTCTTTTTAGTTTCTCTGGTTTCTTTCCTTCCCTCTTCTCCTTATTTCAGAGGGGTAAAGAATATCAGCCTTGGAAGGGAAATGGGACATGATGGATTCCACTCTCCTGTCCAACACGAGAATCGCCCTTGCAACATTCTTGAGTCGGTAGTTACCTAGCTCTGACCACAAGCACTGGTGGGGAGCTCCACTTCTCAGAAAGTGGCTCATTCCATTCTTACGTAGCTCTAATAGGGAGCAAGGTGCTCCTATTGGGCTGAAATCTAACTCTTCATAAGGTCTAACCATTGTTCCTCATTCTGCCCTCTGTAAGAACACAGAACAAGCTTCTGCTCTCTTTTCTAGGACAGTTTGGAAAATTCTTGAAGATATGTGTCCTTCCTTCCTTCCTTCCTTCCTTCCTTCCTTCCTTCCTTCCTTCCTTCCTTCCTTCCTTCC
>NW_025354007.1:0-2999 GCF_016433145.1 Gracilinanus agilis
AAAGGTTCCAGCCTGATATTTCAGGTGAAGTGTGTGATGAGTATTTGGGGGAAAAATATCTTCCTTTGTCTACCCTGATTAAATTTCATGCTGGAGCCAAAGGAGAAAATAGGCATTTTAATATTTATATTTGAGAAGGAGGTAACAACATGATAATATACATATATGTGTGTGTGTATATATATATACACACACATATAACATATGCATCAATGTGTGTGTGTGCACACACATGCATTTGCACTTGAGGGGCCCAAGCAGAATTACCATTTACATTTCCCAGCTCATGCATGTGTGTAAAATCCTATTGACAATACCATTACCCTAGGGCATTTGCGTTTGCATTTCATGTTCTTGTGAGGCTTTTACTGTGGAAAATGAAATGGAATTAAGGGGAGGAAATGAGAAAAAAGGCCTGATGCACTTGGGCGCCATTTCAGGGCCCAGGGGGACTATATAGCAAGGCTCAGCTGTCCTTCTGAAGAGCAGGAGATGGCTCTGAAGCAGGCTGAGCTTTTAGACCCAGGAGCTCTGGGGTGGTTAGGACCCAGTGCAAGGTTTTCATTGGCAGCTGAGCACCTCTTTGCCCTTTGGGAGGGTTTACTGCTGTGAGTGGCGTTGGGGACAGGAATGGGGACCCCATGCATCAAGGCTGCTGCAGCTCCCCAGGGGCCTGAGGAGAATGGGGAATGGTTTTTGCCTGAATGTTCCCTGTTCCTTCTCCTCCTCACCTCAAGTGGTAGTGAACTGTATTTAGCCCTCCTGATCCTCAGCTTTCCTGTCCGTACAATGGACTAGATGAGGTCCATTCTAGCTGCTCTAGAGCTATCATCCAAGTGCTCTGGTCTCCCAGGAAGGGGACTGGCCTTGGCATTAGACAGACTGGCTTTGAATCCCAGCCCCAAGTTCGGTTTCAGTACTGGACCTCAGTCAACAATATTTCACTGCTGAGCTTTGGTTTGATCCTCTATAAAATGGGAATAATAAACACTTGTACTCCCTGCCTTAAGGATAGTTGGGAGGAAAAATGGTGTGCGAAGCACGGGGCCAACAGACTTTATTCTGAGGCAGGATGGGCCAGTGCACACATTGAACCTATCAGGAGGACCCCGGCTGACATTTTCCTTCACACACTGTGAGAGTTGGGGCAAGCTACTGAATAATCTCTGAGACTCATTTTCTTTTTCTGTAAAATAAGATTAATAATAGTAGCTGACTTTCTGCGATGCTGTGAAGATTAAACAAAAGAAAGTGGATAGTTTTGCAAAGCATTAAATTACTCTCAATTGAGCTATTTTTCATGATTGTTGTCGTTATAACAGTAGATGCATAGTCACTGGAAGATGAGGGGATTTCCCAAGACAAGGAAGGTTATCAGGCAGTGGAATGAGTCACCAGGCCAGGCTCTTCCACGGCCCTTTCCAAATGGCTTTAAAGTGAGAAAGATTCTCCTAGGTCTGAGAGAGCTTAGACGTCCTCCTGCCTCAAAGCCTGCAGGCTCTGTCCTTCTGCTTCGGGTCCCAGAAGCTGGGTGGCCCGCCGGGCCATCATACTCATGGTACCCTCTGCTGCCTGCTCTGAGTAATAGAGTGCTATCGGATCATTGGTCATACTTGGCCCCTTAAGGCATTTTGGGGGTAGAGGGGGCTCAGTGCAGGGAGAGCCCGGCCTAGAGACAAGAGACCCTGAGTTCTATGACCCTGGACAAGTCACCTGCCCTCCATTGCCTAGCCGAGTGATTCCCAAAGTGGGCGTTACTGCCCCCTGGTGGGTGCTGCAGCGATCCAGGGAAGCATTGATGACCACAGGTGCATTTATCTTTCCAATTAATTGCTATTAAATTTTTAAAAAATTAATTTCTAGGAGACTAAGTAATATTTTTTCTGGAAAGGGGGCGGTAGGCCAAAAAAGTTTGGGAAGCACTGGCCTAGCCCTTACCACTGTCTTGGAACCGATACTTAGAATCAGATCTAGGAAAGTAAGAGCTATCTTTTACAGTAATTTTCATCACTTATAAATGTTTATTGAACTCCTTGGATATGTGACACTGTAGAGGGCATATTCTCAGATAGGGTACCTCTTCTTGGTGAGGAAGGATTGCCATAAATTCTCTGCTTAGCCCTCAGAAAAGGGCGGGAGAGCAGCGATGAAACATCCTTTTTTTGGGGGGGACTCTCATTTTAATAGGCATTATAATCATGGCGAAGGCTCACATTTCTATAAGGTTTATAAAGTGCTTCACATCCATGATCTTATTTGATACACCAACCCTGGAAGGAAGCAACTGTTATCCAATTTTACAGACGAGGAAAGTAAAGCTGAGAAAAGTCGATGGGATTGCCCAAAATTATTTTTTCTCAATTTTTAGTTGAATCAAGCTTTTTATTCAACGTTACAAAAAATATTTAGTCAAACAGATCAAAGTCCGTGGCTAGTGGTCAGGGTGGTAGGATCTGAACCCAGATCTTCCTGAGGCAGCGCTGCCAGAGCACTGGCCCAAATCCTGTCTTTGACCCTTATTATCATGGGCGAATCACTTCACCTTTTTAGGCCTGTTTTCTTGTTGATAAAATGAGGAAAAGGGGCGGCATGATGTGCGATGTCCTTCCAGCCTCAGATCCGGGACGCCCCACTTGGTGCTCTATCCACTCCGCCTTCTAGTTGCAGACGAGGAAACCGGGGCTCGAGTGGGCTGATGTCCGAGAGGGACGTTTGAAGCGGCATCTTCCTGCCTTTACGCCCAGTACTCGAACGCTGCGGCTCTCAATGTCTCTGCCGCCTCAGAGTGAAAGCCGTCCTCGTTTTCTATGCTTTGGGTCTACACTTAGCCCATTACTCAGCCCTTTCCTCACTCCAAATCCTCCAGAGTGACGTAGAGCCCTCACGTGCTCCTGCGTCAATACGCAAATATGGCGGCTCCCACCATCCCGCCCTCCCTCTACACAGGGCTCTCCCCCACCCCTCCTCCCACGTGCTCTTTGAGTTCCCCCTCCCCCCCA
>NW_025354008.1:0-8861 GCF_016433145.1 Gracilinanus agilis
GGTGATGGCAAACTTATGATATGTGTGTCAGCACTGACACACGTAGCCATTTTCAATGACAGGTGGCTGCATGGGGCCACTTGCTGAGGATGAAACATTTGCTATAGTGTAGTGTAGACACTCAGTGCATTACAGATGACAATTCTACCTATATTTACCTATTTTGATTTATTAAATACAATTATATATTACAATTATACATTTTTTATCATTTAAACTATAAATATCACAAAATTATGTTGTTTTCTTTTTCTCAAAGTGTCATACCATCTGAGTTATGCTCAGGTTTTTGGTGAATTTTTACACACCAAGCTCATAGATTCATTATTAGAGACAGATTCAATAATAGAGACAGGTGCTAATATGGGATTGTTCCCCCTAAGGGAGATTGCTACCCATGACCATAGAGAAAATGTGGTTGTGCTACACCAGCACCTTCTGTTTAATAGCACTAATCTCACCACATGGAGAAAGAGACTACTGACTTTGAGAATGATCATGCTATCCTGGACACTCAATTTAAGGCTATTTTCAGGGAGGATTAATCTGAGTTGGGGTGATGTAATTGATCTGACAAATACCCCACTCTCAGCAGCAAATAGGCTCATTCCTCCAGATGAGAATGGAAAACAATGGCCATTAGAGAACCCACAATGGATCCAAATAACCCTGATAATTGTGTTTAGTTATATAATGCTAGAAAAACTTTGCTAAAAGAATAGGGGACAGTTATACTCACTCTGAAAATCTAAATAAATATGAATAAGTCAAGCAGGAAAAAAAGTATATCGAAGCCACTTTCCTGATACAGTATGAAAAATAGCCTAGAGATTTTCAGGATTTGAACATATTAAACCCATTGAGGCTTGCATCATATTTAATCATTTCATCTCACTCATCCCTAATAAGAAGAGATTTTAAACAAAAAATTTCAGATTAGACTCATCAATATAGAGCAATTAAAATATAGTTGTATATGTTTTTGAAGGGTTTGAGAGAAAAAAAATTAAATAAGAAAGACTAAAGTAAACATCTATAATAGCTCTTTTTTGACATTAACAGTTCAAGATAGAGTCATTTCATTGCAAGAAGCCCTTTTTTCTTCGCTGGATCTGTAAACATAGACAACTTCTAAATTTCAGGAATTTGGGGGAAAAAAGAAATGGATAAACAAATGGATAACTAGCCGCATTGACAAAAAGCCAATTTGGGGGCAGTCCCCTATTGGCATAACATGTACAATTAAAACAATATATTCAACTTAAATTCAAATCCCCATAAATTCAATTAACTGCACCCCAAGGTTCAAATTTTGGTCTTCATGGTACAGTGAAGGCTTTTCAGGCATCTTCATGGTGTCTTCACCAAACAGGTTCGTCGTCTGGATTCTGGGGAGATGGCAAAATCCTTATCCTGAAATTATTCTCAAAAGAATTTAAACTTTACATTATAGATTACAAAACATACATTTCCTTCTAAGAATTATACAATACATAGGAAATGATGTGAAGTATAACATTACTATTCCATTCCCTACAATAACATTTGTCTGTGCTGATACATATCAATAAGATAAGGGCTGGGTCACATGATTCCATATTCTTTGCAACTATTCCTTCTTTATTTTTTTTTTTTATGAAGAGACTCCCCCTTATAATATGGAAAATGGCAGGGTGGAATTCCTGCAAGATACAGGGTCATAAACAAAACCCACTGGAGTTTGGTGATCTCAGGGTAATCCTATGTCTTTAATTCCTCAATTTACTTTACTGTACTCATTTCCAGGAATGGTATAGGACTTATGGATTGGTCTATATAAACGCACCAGTGTCAGTACATGATTATTTTATATGCCCCGTGAACAAAGCAACTGCTAGGAATTTAGGTATGTGGTAGCATATATGTAGTAAGAGATCTAGACCTAATTCAGTGGCTACTTCCTCTGCAGTACAGAGATTCTCCTTGGCTGAGGTATCTACTTTTGGAATGATGACAATAATAAGTTCATTTAGGAACATTTCTGATAAGCTTGAGAAATTGGTTCAGGATATGGTTCAAGCCATTTTTTGAACTTCTAAAGTCATCTCCTTCCTCTAAGAAGAGATTCACTGACTCCTTAGCAAAAATAGTCATACAGTCTTTTAACTTACTGCTGCTTCAGAGGGAGCCTGTGCTCTTATTAATCAATCTTGTTGCTCTTACATAGAATGAATGACACACTGAAAATTGCAATGGGAACTCATATAACATCTTATGAAGTATGATGGAATCTCTTGGCTGGTAATTTGGGAAATTGTTTTTTTTTTTTTACTTTTTTAGGTTACTTTTTTTTTTACTTTTATTTTTTTAGTCTTAAAAATGTATTTAATTAATTAATTTAGAATATTTTTTATGTGGTTATGTGATTCATGTTCTTTCTGTCCCCTTCTCCCACCCCCTCCCATAGCTGGTGTGCAATTCCACTGGGTTTTACATGTTTCATTGATCAAGTTTAGGTTATTTTTTAAATGTGATTTTTGGTTTGAGTTTATGGAACTATGCTTGATATATTTTATAATGTTTAAAGGACTTATAAGCCCTGATAATGTTTACTTAAGCCTATTCCACAGCCAAGACTATTAAAACATGTCATTTGTGATTGCATCTTATGAGACTATAAGTAATATCAATTGAGTTTAATTCCAGATATACTAACTATGGAATGCTATTAAATAGATAATGTCAATAGCCCCTGTGGGGTGGTGTATGTAAACTTAAAGTGGAAAGTTATCTCTGGGGAAGACAGAAGTATAATTTTTTAAAGGATGAACTTTTCTCCAAAAAGACATTCCTTCTTGAGGAAAACATGCCCACCTAACCAGAATTCTGGTTGCTAACCTTATGACTTTTATATGGAGTTTACGACAAACTAGAGTAGACATCAGACTAGGGAATTAGCTCCTCTTTGTCATACTCATGTTCTTCTTTTTGTTTTCTATGACAACTTTCTATAGTCATGGTAGATGATGGATAACTGTAATGTCTCACCTAAACTAAATTTATAGAATATGTCATTTCCACTGGAAAGTGGATATGTATTAGGAGCTTATTTCAATTTATTACTTATTGGTTTCCAGTATTTGCTTTATTGAAATATTTTCCCACACTTACACTTTCCCCCCTTTCTTTCTTTGGGAAAATTGATTTGTAGTTTTATTTTGATGATTTATTTGATTCATTGTTATGTAACTGACCAAGTCATATGTACAGCCCATACCAAGCCTATTGGTAATGCAAGAATATTTTAGATTTTTTTCCCTCATCTGTGCCACCATCAGGTTTAGACATAGGAGTCATTTGTTTGCCAAAAGTATTTTCCTTGTAGATAATGAGATGTCAAATTACTCTTGATGAATGAGTTGTGGGTCAAAGAACTGGGATGAGAAAAATGATTCTGAGATTACAGGAGGGTTGAACTGCCAGACTGACAGATCAGACACACAGACATCCTCTTGCTGGGTGGTCATAAAATTTAATGATTTGGGGTACATACTTTATAGGGAAAATGACATTGGCTAAGGAATTAGGTAAGCTTTTTATAGGAACAATGGTTAGTAATGATTTACAAGATGGAGACAACGGATTTAGATTATCTCAGTGGTTGGTAACAGAATTTTCTAGAGAATAATAAATCACAGATAACATGTCAATTCAACATGTCAATGTACAACCGAGTTTTGTATAGAATACAGAACTCCTACATTAATAATTTTCTTGGAAGAACATAGAATGTTTGTTTTTCTCATACCAAGGAACAGACTATGTGTCTAGCAATTTTTAAGCTATGGTTTCCCAGAGACCTTGCAAATTGGGGTGCATTGGGCATTCCATAGCCTTGCTGGAATGAAAGCCTCTAATCTTCTTATGCTATTCCCACAATGCGATCCTTAGCAGAATCTCATCCTCCTGAAGTAGGATTGAATAGGATACAATGGTATTGAGCATATTCTGCTACTAATATATAAAATTATGTATATATCAAAATTTCAGAAGTTGATCCTAAAGATTAGATCCTCCTAGTCTTTGTATTGGGATGAATTTTTCAAGAAATTTTAAAGAAGTTTATCAATAACCTGGACAATGAGAAAGCAGGTCTGTCAGAAAAGCTACTCTCAGGACCAAAATGGCTACAGACAATTGAAGATGATAACAATAGCGAATAACCCCAGAAATCAGAATACTCCATCATGAGGCTTTGAGTCTTCTGAAATAATGACCTGGAAAGTTGAGGATGGGCTACCTATACCTTTTGTGTCTCTTTCAAGCACTGTTATTTTTTTTAAACCCTTAACTTCTGCATATTGACTTATAGGTGGTAAGGGTAGGCAATGGGGGTCAAGTGACTTGCCCAGGGTCACACACAGCTGGGAAGTGTCTGAGGCCAGATTTGAACCTAGGACCTCCCATCTCTAGGCCTGGCTCCCAATCCACTGAGCTACCCAGTTGCCCCCTCAAGCACCGTTATTTTGTTTGTAAGACTTGTGCAAGAAGGGAACAGCCCCATAATGGCACCCTATCAAGACATTTATCAATCATTTCTGACGTCATGTTGAGAAACACCCAAGTTTTCCATGTAATGTATAATCATATTCTGGGTGCTTTACTGGGAAAACTGAGACTCAAGAACTTTCCTCAAGAAGCAAAGAAGATATTGTGAGAATTTTTTTAGATGTTGTGTTATTTTTATATCAAGGTCTTGGATTATAAAGGCTATATTAGGGAGAATTCTTGAGCCAGGTCTGAGACCTGACTCCATTTAGTATATAGATTTTTGCATTGTATTTGTCTTGCGGAATGTCTTTTCACAGACTATGGCTGATAGGAAATGTTTATGATGATAATTTTCCTGTGGATGTGTGAAACCTCACAGGACCACTTTTCTTAATTAGCTATTACCAATAAAAGAAGTCTTTGGATGTTCAAGGGAGTAGCTGATAATGAAGTCCAAAAAATGTATATATATATACCTGGGTCAGGCGTTTACATTTGTCTTATCATGGTTAAGAGACTCATTTGGCAACAATTAAGATGTCTTGAACAGTCAGTTAACATTTTTTTAATGAAGAAATATCATTCTCTAGATAATTTTAATTGTTATAGTACTGAAATAGTTCAGAATATGAGTTTAGGTTAGAAATAATTTTAGATCCTATAGTATCTGTTCAGCAATGCACAATTCCAGCTCCATTTCCTACTTAATCTGTTTTCCAATGTCTTTTTCATGTTTGCAGTTGCCCAGTGACTGTCACCTTTGACTTTCAGATGACAGAGAAAGTTATGGAGGTATTTACCATGCAAAGTAAATACTCACTCTATTCTCTAATAGAATACATGATGTGTTAGTCTCATCTAGTATGTGGTATGGTATGCATGTTTTAAAAAAGATATTTTGTGTCTTTTACTCTTAATCATTCTTAAATATATACTTACCAAGTAATTTATACACTGAATTGTTTCCTCGGATAACACGATTTTCCGCAGGTGCATTATAATATCAAATTCACATTAAAGGCTTAAGGTTTAGTCAGTTCACATCTGATAAACTAAAACATATTTCAGTAAAGAGAATATAATTCAATATTAAACTAACAACAATAATAATTATAACTATAAAAACAAAACAAAAATCTCTATTAAGATACAAATAAAAGCAAAAAAGTCTTTGATAAATCATGTCATTTATTTTAAAAGTGAGGAAGAATACAAAAAGACCTACCATATGATCAAAATCTGTATCCAAAATACAAGCTAGAATTATTTACAGTGGTGACACATTATAAATCTTCCTAAGAAATATAAGGAAATATCAAAACTACCCCATTATCCTAAGACTGATTAACAAAAGTCTAGAAATGCTAATACAGCCATAATAAAAGAAATAAAAATTAATTACATAAATAAACATTTGGAAGCAATATCACTTTTTTTGCAAGTTTCACTAGGGTTCATTTGGAAAGATTTACTATTCTTTTTTACTTCCTTTATGTTTTATTCAATTTACCTCTTTTGCATTGGGTTATTTAAGGCCTATACTTCATTGTCTTTTAATTCAGATACTTTTAATTTTGTTTTTGTTCACTTCAGTTTTCAATTTTGTTAGGCTATAGTTGTGATTTTAAGTTGAAATACATTGTTTTCATTTCTTCTGTCTGGTAAATATAACCTTTTTCCACTTTTTAGTTATTATTTAATTATTTCCATTTCTTTCCCCTTTTGTGTAATTAGGTTGGGTAAAGACATCAATTTTCCAAGGGATCTGAAAGAACAATCTTTTAAATTCATCATTTATCTAGTTTTCCCCACTTTTTTTCTATTTCTACACTAATTTATCATCATTTTATCATATTGTAACATTATATTATATAACGTTATTTTCTATATATACACAGAAACTCACCTGGAATGTTGTATTTATTTATATCTGTTATATTGCATTAATATTTGAACTCATTGAAATTAGGAATATGTATGTGTATAAATTTATGTATTTATAATCATGTTCACTCTTCCTTTTATGGTTATATGTCATTATATTTGGTGCATATATATATATTTTTTAAACATTTATTAATATTTATATTTTAGAAAAGTTAACATGGTTACAAGATTTATGCTCTTACTTTCCCCTTCACCCCCTGACCTCCCCTGGCTGATATGCATTTCCACTGGTTTTAACATGTGTCATTAATCAAGACCTATTTCCAAATTGTTGATAGTTGCATTGGTGTCCTACTTTCGATCCCCTATCATGTCCTCATCATCCCATGTATTCAAGCAGTTTATTTTCTTCTGTGTTTCCTCTCCTGCTGTTCTTCCTCTGAATGTGGGTAGCGTTCTTTTCCATTAATCCCTCAAAATTGTCTGGGTCATTGCATTGCTGCTAGTACAGAAGTCCATTCCATTTGATTTTACCACAGTATATCAGTCTCTGTGTACAATGTTCTTCTGGCTCTGTTTCTTTCACTCTGCATCAGTTCCTGGAGGTCTTTCCAATTCACATGGAATTCCTCCAGTTTATTATTCCTTTTTGCACAATAGTATTCCATCACTAGTATATACCACAGTTTGTTCAGCCATTCCCCAATTGAAGGACATAACCTCGTTTTCCAGTTTTTTGCCACCACAAAAAGCATGGCTATAAATATTTTCGGGCAAGTCTGTTTATCTATGATCTCTTTGGGGTACAAGCCCAACAATGGTATGGCTGGATCAAGGAGTAGGCATTCTTTTATAGCCCTTTGAGCATAGTTCCAAATTGCCATCCAGAATGTTTGGATCAGTTCACAGCTCCACCAGCAATGCATTAATGTCCCAACTTTGCCACATCCCCTCCAACATTCATTACTCTCCCCTTCTTTCATTTTAGCCATTCTGCTAGTGTGAGGGGATATCTGAGAGTTGTTTTGATTTGCATTTCTCTAATTATTAGAGATTTAGAACACTTTCTCATGTGCTTATTGATACTTTTGATTTCTTTATCTGAAAATTCCCTATTCATGTACCTTGCCCATTTATAGATTGGGAGATGCCTTGATTTTTTGTACAACTGATTTAGTTCCTTGTATATTTGAGTGATTAGACCTTTGTCAGCATTTTTTGTTATAAAGATTTTTTCCCAGTTTGTTGTTTCCCTTATGATCTTGGCTACATTGTTTTGGTTTGTACAAAAGCTTTTTAGTTTTATATAATCAAAATAATTTATTTTACATTTTGTAATTTTCTCTAACTCTTGCTTGGTTTTAAAATCTTTCCTTTCTCAGAGATCTGACAAGTATACTATTCTGCTTTCACTTAACTTATTTATAGTTTCCCTCTTTATATTCAAGTCATTCACACATTCTGAATTTATCTTGGTGTAGGGTGTGAGATGTTGATCTAAACCTAATCTCTCCCATATTGTTTTCCAAATTTCCCAACAGTTTTTGTCAAATAGTGGATTTTTGTCCCCCAAATTGGGCTCTTTGGGTTTATCATATACTGTCTTGCTGAAGTCACTTACCCCAAGTCTATTTCACTGATCCTCCCTTCTGTCTCTTAGCCAGTACAATATCATTTTGATGACTGCTGCTTTATAGTATAGTTTAATATCTGGTACTTCTAAGCCCCCTTCTTTCACATTTTTTTTCATTATTTCCCTTGATATTCTTGATCTTTTCTTATTCCAAATGAACTTTGTTATAGTTTTTCCTAATTCAGTGAAAAAGATTTTTGGTAGTTTGATAGGTATGACACTAAATAGGTAAATTAATTTGGGTAGAATGGTCATTTTTATTATGTTAGCTCATCCTTCCCATGAGCAATCAATGTTTTTCCAACTGTTTAGATCTAGTTTTACTCGTTTGGAAAGTGTTTTGTAGTTGTTTTCATATAATTCCTGTGCTTGTTTTGATAGATAGATTCCTAAGTATTTTATATTGTCTAGGGTGATTTTAAATGGTGTTTCTCTTTCTACCTCTTGCTGCTGTGATGTGTTGGAAATATATAGAAATGCTGATGATTTATGTGCATTTATTTTGTACCCTGCAACTTTGCTAAAGTTGTTGATTATTTCTACAAGCTTCTTAGTTGATTCTCTAGGATTTTTTAAGTAGACCATCATATCATCGGCAAACAGTGATAGCTTAGTCTTCTCATTGCCTATGTTAATACCCTCAATTTCTTTTTCTTCTCTAATTGCTACTACTAGTGTTTCTAGTACAATGTTAAATAATAGAGGAGATAATGGGCATCCTTGTTTCACTCCTGATCTTATTGGAAAGGCTTCTAATTTATCCCCATTGCATATGATGTTTGTTGATGGTTTTAGGTATATACTGTTTATT
>NW_025354009.1:0-4767 GCF_016433145.1 Gracilinanus agilis
CCAATATACCTGCTATACACAGGGCTCCCCAGTGCAGATTTCCCTGTCCCCCCTATTTCCCTGCTATACACAGGGCTCCTCCATGCAGATTTCCCTGCCCTTCCCCCATATACCTGCTATACACAGGGCTCCCTCCATGCAAATTTCCTTGCCCTGCATACAGGCTCCCACACCACCACCATGTGCCTCAATCCTCAAACCAGACTCCAACTCCAGGAGCTAGAAGGGACCTCAAAGTCTATCCAGGCCTGACCCTTGCTGAACTGGAACTCCCTCTACAAGATCTCCTGCTGGTGGCCATCCATTCTTCTCTAGACTATCTCCTGGGAGGGAGCCCAAAGCCTATTCTCCTTCAGGACAATGCAAGTGATTAAAAGTTTGTTTTCATAGGAGCAAAGGCATTAAGGCTAAAGGAAAAGTTAGATATCATCTCATCCACTCCTACTCACCCCCAATTATTTTATAGATGTGAAAGAAAGGAAGGGATTTGCCCAAGATCACACAGGTGCTTCGGGCACTTCTTTAGGGTGCTGCCTAGCCTTTCAAAGTTTTCTTAGACAACCCATTGACCTTTTTATTTTTGTTGAAATTTCTCCCTCAGGACATGAGAACTTTCAACTTCACTGACCAGATACTCCTATTTTTCTGTCAAATGGTCAACCTAGACCATTACCCTTATCCCACTAAAAGTCAGTAACAAGATACCTTGATCAAGTGAGATTATATCAATCCATTAGAGATATAAAAGGTGTGAACAAGACCACTGGGTTCCATCTAGGTTTCTCCACCAAGTACAACAAAAAGTCAGTGGGATTTTTTTAAGGGCTTGATTTCTCTGCCATGAAGTCAGTATTTGGAATAATGGATTAACCATGTATAGCAGCTCGTTTTTGTCATGGCTAGCCAAGCCCCTGAGAAGGAATCATTTGGGTAGGAAGAAGGAAAGAAACTGAACTTCAGTCTTCCCCTTTCAAAGAAAAGAACTCCAATAAACTCCAGAAGACCAGAAGTTTGGGGCTTTGGCAGGGACACACTGGCAGGCTCCCTAGGACATCAGTAGCGAGGGCAGCAAGCAGAGTGAGGATAGATTAGCTATCATGAGCAAAGGCAGATTGGAGCTCTACAAGAAGCCTCACAGAAAATCTTGATCAAACCCATGGGGAAATTCATCAGTGCCCATGAGTTACTCTCTGCTTAAACATGGAAGAAATTAGACTTGTCTTTCTTGTTGTGGGGGGAGAGTGGCAAAGAGGCCTACTTCTTAGAAGAGCCTCCACAAGTGAAAGGGCTGCCTCAGGAAATAGGAGACTTCCTCTCCCTCTAAGCCTGTGCTTGCCGAAAGGGGTAGGAAGAGAACATTTGTGTAAGAAATACAAATAAAAATCAGCTTGAGAAGAAACAGACTCTGAGATCAAATAGGGTGGTGAGGCACCAACTGTTAGGAAGACCTGAGACGAAACAACCAGGTCCATTAAAAGTCCCCAGAAGACCTTAAAGAAGGCAGAGAGGACTAAGGGGTGTTTTATTCCACAGCAAGTCCTTGGTATGTGACCACACTCAGTGTTGTAAAGGATATGGCTGACAAACCATGAATAAAATAACAGTTTGGGGACTATAAGGGTCCATAAGGACCACTGGGGAACCTGCAGACTCTAAGCTTAACGTTATAAATTAGATGGGTCATTGGCTATACAGGGTGCCCCAAAAGTCTTAGTGCAGTTAGAAGCTGCTGTAGCTGAAAGAGAAAGGCTACTGGGGTACAGGGCTTCCAGCAAATATTATGCAATCCGATAAACATTTATTAAGTGCTTATGTCCCAGGATTGGAGCTAAATGCTAGAACTATAAATAAGAAAGTCCTTGCTATTAAAGAGTTTACAATCTAAGGAGGGAAAATAACCCACCAAAGGAAGCTGAGTTAGGATTTGAGGGCAGTTGATGGGAAATAAAGAGTTCCATAGGCTTCTGGGAACAGAATAGCTCAGTGTATAAAGGCCTGGAGGCAGGAAGACATCTTCCTGGGTTCAAATCAGACCTCCAACACTTGCTAGCTACATGACCCTGGGCAAGTCACTTCACTCTGTTTCTTCATCTGCCAGATGAGCTGGAGAATGAAATGGTAAACCACTAGAGGATCTGTACCAAGAAAATCCCAAAAGGGGTCACAAAGAGCCAGATAGGACTGAAAAAAACTGGACAATAGCCACAACACGAGCTTCTGAGACCTCTTTAAATGGGGGCTTTGGGTGGGGGGGGGCACCTGGGTAGCTCAGTGGATTGAGAACCAGGCCTAGAGATGGGAGGTCCTGGGTTCAAATCTGACCTCAGACACTTCCTGTGTGACCCTGGGCAAGTCACTTGACCCCCATTGCCTACCCTTACCACTCTTCTGCCTTGGAGCCAATACACAGTATTGACTCCAAGATGGAAGGTAAGGGTTTAAAAAATAAAATAAAATAAATGGGAGCTTTTGGAGTAGATGTTTTGCTCAGTCCTTTAATCAGAGGGACAGACAGAGGCTACAGATGAAGCATGAATAGCAATGCTGATGTAATCTCCTTGATGATGTTTCCTGGAGTCACAGAAGCCACACAGCAAGTGAGGCTTTGCTTGGGGTTATGACTCCTGCTTGAATTGTCGCTGTGGTCACAGCTGTTTACCGTGGCTGTCATTCTTAGGAGAGCCCCTGGGAGGCTATTTTTATGCCCTTTGCTCTGTGGTCCAGTGGCTGTGTGCTTTGGAAGAGAAGGGATGGACTTTTGTTGTGGTTTTTTTTGGACAGTAAGTATTCAATAAATGTTTGTGGACTTGTTCACTTGGTATAAGCTGATGTGTATTTGTTGCTTGTAGAACTACAGATGTGTGACTTTTTGCAGATGATTTTGCAAGGGACTACAAAATTCCAAACTTGAGGAGGAATGTTTTGTCCTATCAATTTTACTGAGGGCTCTAAGTAATCTAAAGAATGTGGAAATTGTATTTCTTCCCAGCTCAAGTGATTGAACTGTTTGTTTCCTAGTTTCTTTTAAGACATCTAAAATCCATCCTACTAACAGGAACCTTTCTCGGACACTCTTAATTCTATTGTCTTTCCTCTGTTAATTATTTCCTTTATCCTACATAGTAGGAGCTTAATAAATTTTTGTTGATTGATAGAAGCAAAAAAACCTAGATGTATTGTGGGGAACATGAAGAAAATGGCAGTCCTTATCCTTTACTTCAGCTGGTTATGACTGGCACCCATTTCTAAGTCTTTGTTGTTTTTTTTTTTAATTTTGTAAAAGATTATATTTGATTGATCTAGTTTTCTTTCTCCTAATAAACGCCTGTGGTTGATCCTTTCCTGTGTATTTCCTCAGGACCTTTTGTCTATCCCAAAAGGGCACAGGGCCAGCTCTGAGAGCTAAGTGATCTTTCTTAGTGCTGAGCTGGGAAACTGGCCCTTTAGGCCATGGTTAGAGTTTTCTCTTTCCAACTGGGGGCTTAATCACAGCCATCAAAGGCTTTCTAATTACATTTACAAGGACAGAATGACTATCAGTCCAGGTCTGCCTTCTGCCCAATCAGACCCTAAGCCTAACCTGTTGCTACACTTAGCATAGCATTATATGCAAAGGAGATAGGAAGTTTTGGGAAGGGAAACACTAGCAGCCCAGATAATAATAGCCAAGAATTTATGCAGTGACCTTAAGTTTGCAAATAGGGTTAACAATAGATGTCATCTCATTGGGTCCTTACAATAACCTTAGGAGGGTGGGGCTATTATGATCCGCGTTTAACAGACGGGGAAACTGAGACAGAGGTAAAGTTACTTGCCCAGGATCACACACACCGAGTAGGTGCTGAGGCTGAATTCAGAACCAGACAAAGGTTCATGTAGAAGGTGGTGCCTGAACTTGGCCTTTAAAACATCCAGGAGGGAGCAGCTGGGTCGCTCAGTGGACAGAGTCAGAACGAAAGCCAGGAGGTGTTGGGTTCAAATGTGACCTCAGACACTGCCTAGCTGTGTGACTGGGCAAGTCACCTAACCCCCATTGCCTAGACCTTACCATTTTTCTGCCTTGGAACCAATACATTAAGAGGAAAGGAAGCCAGTGAAATCTACTGAGATGGAGAGTGCCAGGGCCTTGGAGAGGAGGGTAGAAGAGGGAAGAGAAGGTGGAGAGAGAGACGGAGAGGAAAGAAGAGGAGAAGAGAGACAAGTGGGGGGAAAGAGAGACAGACAGTGACTGGGACAGGGAGAGAGGCCGACCCACAGACAGCTCGAGAGAGACGCTGGAGCCACACGCGGTTGGATGTTTACGAATGAGTCCACGCGAGTACCCCACACATGAGATTCTAACTTAGGGAACCAGCTTGCGGGGCATCATGGGACTCGTAGTTCCCGGGCTTCTGGCAGAGGCCTCTGAGGATTCCAAAATGCGCTGCATGCTGGGACTTGTGGTCCCCACGCTCACATCTCGAAGCAAAGCCTCGAGGCAGCCGGCAGAAGAAACTTCTCTTATTGGCCCTCACCCGCTGCAGGCACGCTCCATTCCTCAACGCGAGCGGAAAGGATTGACCCGAGGAAGCTCCCGTCTCAGCCGGGTGGGGATGATGACGACCGGGAGATGATCCTCCGAGAGGGGGACGCTCCTCCTTCCCCCGCCGGAGCCGCTCCACTTCCTATTGGCAGGCTGAGATGCCCGTCCGTCCAGAGAGGCCGCCCCCGGCAGGATCGCGGCTTCCCATTGGCCGGTGGAGTGGAGGGCGGGCGGGAGTGGGGGAG
>NW_025354010.1:0-1293 GCF_016433145.1 Gracilinanus agilis
GAGAGAGAGAGAGAGAGAGAGAGAGAGAGAAATATTGAAAGAGAGAGAGACTCACAGCAGTGACTAGACTGGGCAGCAAGGAAAGACAGAGACAGAGATAAAGAGACAAGCAGAGAGAGCCTGAGACAGAGAGGAAGAGGAAAGGGGAGGAGAGGATAAGAGAGGGACAAAAAAGAGAGGAGAGGGGAAGAGAGGAGGAGAGGAAATAAGAGAGTCCAATTGGAACCCTTTGTGTGAGTTTTTCCTCAGGAGATTTTAAGGAGAAGCAGTATGGTTTAGCTAAAATAGGATTCAGGAAGCCTGGCTTCTATGAATCCAGTCTTCCACCCAACTTGTGTGACTTTGGAGTTCAGTTTTTACCTTTATCAAATGAAAGAAAAGAATTAGGTGTTATCTAAGGTTCCTCCCACCTCTAACAATCTGAGTCATTTCATAACAGATTTGAAGCTAGAAGGAACCTAAACCTAATTTTAAAAAGAAGGAAACTGAGGCCTTGAAGTTTTGTAGAGATGAAAAAAACCTGTACAGAGCTACTAGATTAACATTCTGGGATCCCATTCATATCTTTCTGAAGGGACAACTTAATTTTCTGTAAGTTTCAGAAGGGAAAGAACTTTGGTAGAGAGGGGTCCCCCTCATTTGAGATCCCAACCCTAGGGAGCATTTCCAGTCTTGTGTACTGTTCCTTCATTGATGGATTGATTCACTCACTCATTCATTCATTCATTCATTCATTCATTCACTGACCCATCCACAGAATACAAGATCTCTAGTCCAATCCCTTCCTTTTACAGATAAGGCCACTCAGCAGCCATTTATTAAGAACTGCTAAAAGTTCACTGTTCATTACTGCCCTGCTCTGATGGCTCCTTATGCCACAGAGGTGAACACAAGTCCTGGCAGGTCTTACCAAGCTGGAAAAACTCCAAGTATAGCCCCCGTGATGGCTGGTGTGATGGACTCTTGTCCAAGGATCAACTTGGTTAAGTTTAGAGAAGCTCAGAACCAGGTTGGCCACAAAGGAATTAATTATTTGACTGTGGCAGCTCATATAGGCCATCTGCTAAGTTGCAAAGGGGTAGCAATCTGCATCAGTGGAGGAAGAGCTCATGATGGGCTCCTTGGAGTATTGAGGTCCAAAGCTCTAATTGCTCTGCCTGGCATTCAAGGCTTTTCATAATAAGGTACCCACTACTCTTCTAGCTTCATTTCATCTGTAATAATAATCAGATTTATAGAGTTAGTAATATATATTATATATGTTATATACATAATTATATAACATAACAATAT
>NW_025354011.1:0-13027 GCF_016433145.1 Gracilinanus agilis
TATGAATAGTGTAGGAGGGTGGCCTCTGGACAGCCATCCTACTTTCCTCCCCACTTTTTTTTTTCACAAGGAAGCAACTCAGTGCAGACTTGGCATGCCGCCTCTAAAAGGCTGCCAACCCCTGGACTCTATATAATGCTAACCCTGCAGGAGAGCCTCAGAGTTCATGACTCCATCAGTCTTCAGCCAAAGCACACAGGTGCTGCTGGGCAGTGGAGTATCCAAAGCCAGCTCTCACTTTGGCTGTTGAAACAAGGAGCTCTTTAATTTCCCATCAGGATATCACACTTTCCTGATGGGTGAGTCTTGGCTCAGAGCATCCAGTGTAGCTTTAGCTACAGGAGAGGACTGTTTGCTTTACTTGGGAAGGGCAAGGAGAAAGGTTGACAGGGAAAACAAGAGGCTCAAAACCACTCCTGCTGCCCCTCCTTCTGGCCAATATGGGCTGTGAGCTGGAAAATTTGAGGGGGTTACATCAGAGATTCCCAATCATTTGTTGAAAATGAAGATACTTCCTTAATAACCAAAATGTCATAGGTCATCACATGATAGGAGTTATACTATTTTTTAAAACTTATAAACCCTTATCTTCCATCCTACAATCAATTCTGTGTATTGTTTCCAAGGCAGAAGAGTTGTAAGGGCTAAACAATGGGAATTCAGTGACTTGTCCAGGGCCACACACCTAGGAAGTGCTTGAGGCCAGATTCAAAGCTTTAATTACTTCTTAAAACTATTTGATGCTTCAGTAATAATTACCAATATGTCAGGTCTTAAAAAATTGTTTTTTAAGCCTTCCCATTAGGCTTTCTCTCTCCCTTCTGAAGCCAGATTTGAACCTAGGACCATCCCCCACCCCATCCCTCTCTAGGTCAGGAATTATACACTATTAGTATCTGTCAATTGAGAAAATATGTAACAGAAAGCTACTGTGAATTCTGTCATTTTGTCTTTAAATATATTTGCATTTTACTAATATTTGAGAAAGAGTAATACATATAAGGGTGAGACATAATTTATTCAGACTATAAAAGGCATCCTTACTTTTATTTATTATCCTGAGTCACACTGCATATTTTATTGAAACTAAATGAAAATTAAAAAAACAATGATCAGTATATATGGATTTAAAAGACACTTGAGTTGGTCTCTCAAGGGTCTTTGGCCCAGAAGTTGGCAATAATTGTACAAGTGATGCTGATTGTTAATCAGGATAACTAAGGCAAGGCACATAGGGCTTTGCCCAGAGCATTAAAAATTAGAGGATACAAAAATGTTAAATAAAGATTTTGACACTGCAATTAAAAATTTTATTAAATGTTATTTTGACAGGACTTACACTCCATCAACAACATAGAAATAACTGGGCTTAGCACCTAGTTAGCAAGAATAATTAGTTAAAATAGGAATCTATGAGATGTATGCTTTCTCTTACCCCATGTCTGCATTCCAGGTGGTTTCCTTCACATGCCAGTATGACTGCAGAACTCCTTACAGCATATAGCACCCTTGTGATATACTGAAGTCTCTCTCTATTCCTTCATGGGGTCTCACCCATGGAAGGTTGATATCCCAGGTTCTTTCTCGCCTTTCTCAGGTGTCTCTCACTACCACCACCACCAAAATCCCAGCTGGATTTTTCTTAATTACTTGTTATATTATTTTCATATTGTTTCAAAGTTGATTTGACAGTAGGGCACAGGCTACTTGTTCCAGGCACCAAAATTTCCAGTCATGGCTCTGTTGCTAAGGACGTCAAGCTAACAAGTTTTATCCAAAGTCAACTAGAAATTTCATCTGAAGTCAAGCTAGCAAGTTTCATTCTTATGACAGATCAGTTAACCCCATTTTCTCCTACACTATACTTTTGATTTCTGCTCTCTCACACCTATCTGCTCTCTCTCAGACATGTGCCTACTATTTACAAAGGAGATAAGTTGAGAAAATGAGAATAGTTGAGCCATCTCTTCTACTAAAAAAACCAAAAAACCTCAAAACTCTTATCCTTTAGACCAGTAATTCCCAAAGTGGGCGCTACCGCCCCCTGGTGGGTGCTGCAGCAATCCAGGGAAGGGGTGATGGCCACAGGTCCATTTATCTTTCCTATTAATTGCTATTAAAATTTAAAAAAAAATAATTTCCAGGGGGCTAAGTAATATTTTTCTGGAAAGGGGGGCGGTAGGCCAAAAAAGTTTGGGAACCACTGGTTTAGACTGAGGAAGGAAGTCTGGATAGTTGTCTGGCTCTATTACTAATCATTTGGGTGCCGCCCTCAGGCAAATTGCTTAACTTCTCTCCCTCTCAGTTTTCTTATTTATTCTAGGAGCTAATGCTCCTGCCTTTCTCAGGATTGCTGCAGGAATGAATCCAATTTAATAAACATTTATCCAGTGCTTACTGTGTACCAGAAATTAGGTGACAACATTTTTTTTTAAATGAAACTCACAAATTTAACTTTGTTACTTGGGAATTTGCCTTCAAGACACTCCCAGACTGACCCTAGTCCTAGACTGGTGATGGCAAACCTATGATGTGTAGCCTTTTTTGATGACACACGGCCACATGTGGCCGCATACAGAGAAGTCTGGGGCCACATGTTGAGCATGAAGCATTTGCTGTGGTTAGTGTAGACACTCTGGGCACTATAGATGACAATTCTACCTATATTAATTTACCTATTTTGGTTTATTAAGTACAGTTATATGTTACAATTATACATTTTTGTTATTTAAACTATAAATATCGTGAAATTATGGTTTTTTCTCAAAGTGACACACCACCCGAGTTATGCTCTGTTTTTTGGCCAATTTTGACACACCAAGCTCAAAAGGTTGCCCATCACTGTCCTAGACTGAATAATAAACCTTCAAGTACCCAATGATGTCACCCTAGATAGAATTAACAGCTACAATCTAATTTTTTTTAAACCCTTACCTTCAATCTTGGAATCAATACTGTGTATTAGTTCCAAGGCAGAAGAGTGGTAAGGGTAGGCAATGGGGGTTAAGTGGCTTGCCCAGGATCACATAGCTGGAAGTATCTCAAATCAGATTTGAACCCAGGACCTCCTGCCTCTAGGCCTGGCTCTCAATCCACTGAGCTACCCAGCTGCCCGCTATAATCTAATCTTAAGTACTTTTTTGTCTTAGAAGTTTCTGCTATGTATCTAGGCTTCTCCCAAGTAGTCCACCCCCTGCTGGAACCCTCCTTTCCTAGCCTCCATGTAAGCCTATCAGTTGTCCTTTTCAATTATTTCCCAAAGTGTATATAAGACCCTAAGTTCTTCAGTCCATTGGAAATTTCCATGATGGACATTCCCATTCATGGTGCATTTTCCCAGATACTTCCTTCCCAGGGTCCCAGAGCTTGGCTCTGTGTGCTATATGTTTATGACTCTGTGTGGTGGTCATATGAACTCTCTCTCCCTTGCCCTGATTAATGACTTGTTTTTCATAACTACTTTAATGGTTCTGTGTTTTTCCAGGTGGATGTATTTTAGATGCTAAGGACCTGAAGATGAAAAATGCTACCTTTACTTACCTATCCTATCCAACACCCTGGTACTCTATGCCTCAGTCAGTACCAGTCTCTTTTCTAATACAGAACCAAGTCCCTTCCCTCCCCAATTTGCCTGTGTCTTTCCCCAAATTTCTTTAATGAGAAAAGGGAGTTCTACTCTCCTCCTCAGGACCCTATAAGGAAGAAATGGTCAACAATTCGAGTAGTATAAAAATAGAATATGTTATTCTGGGAAATAGAGGACTTCCTTTTCTGAGAGATCTTCAAGCAGAGGCTGGATGACACTTTTGGGGGATATTAAAAAGGAAGTCTTCTTCAGTAATGGGATAGATGATACTGCCACAGGGTCACTTTGAACTCTGAGGTTTGGAGGTGTTTTAGAAGGAAATGGTCTTAGTATGTTCACAGGGCACAAGACTTGAAGTCAAAAAGACCAAAATTCACATCCTGCCCCCAACACTAGTTGTGTGACCCTGAACAAATCACTTAACTTCTTGGTGCCTCAGTTTCCTCATATGTAAAATGAAAGGGTTGGACTTCATGGCCTCTAAGGTCTAAATATGTGCTCCTATTGACCCCTTTGAGAGTTCTGGAGAAGGAAGTGCTTGGTCTGAGCCTTAAAAAGAAGATGTAATACATATGGTAAGGCTTTGAACAGTCAAGAAGAGCCCTGTACCCACATAAGATGTTATTCATTGAAGGATAACAAGAGGCAAGTGCCTCCTGAGCCAAGGCAGAGAAGAGGGAAGGAGAGACCTAGGCCTGAGAAGGACATTTTGTTTGTTTTGTTTGGTGAGTCCAAAGGGAATTGGAGCATTTGAGACTGCTTGGCAGCTGCCCAAAAGCCTGAGGTTCTTAAAGAAAATGCATTCTGAGTGTTAGCCTACAAGCTGGCATATCTGTAATGTGAGGGAAAGGAGAAGCTGTCAAGAATACGGCTCACTGATTCACTGTGGAATATCCTGGACCCTAGGCTCAAAGGGAGCTGTTTAACCCTTGATGGGAATCACAGAACCATACAATGTCAGAGAGAGCTCAAGAGATGATCTAGTCTCAGCATCTCATTTTATAAACGAGGAACCTGAGGCCCAGGGAAGGGAAGTTGTATATTTAAGGTCACAGTCCATTCATAGCAGTCAGTATTCAAACCAAGATCTCCTTCCTGTCTCCTAATCTACTATTCTTTCATCTAAACTACTCCTCTTATACTGGTACTTGGGTCACGCCTGAGGATTCATCTGACAGCTTGGCCACATTGCTGGAAACTGGTGTGGGCTACTGAAAATATTTGCAACGATGGTGATATTTTTTCAACCCTCTCTTGAAGGGCAGTATAAGCAGAGGTGAAACAAGAAATTTCCATGTCTTGAATGACCTTTAAAATTTATACTCACGGTTGTCTCTTAAGAAAGTTTATTTCCCAGAACCTCAAATCTCTCCCTTTTGTTCCCCTCTTCCTTCCCCCCTCACATGCTTTCTTCGCTACCCTAGACATCCATTGCCTTCGAACTGACCTACTGCCTGCCTTTGTCATACCCTCTACTTTTCTCATTTTCTTCTTTCCTATCAAAAGCTTCATTCTACTAGTTCCCCCTCTATGTAAGATGTAAACTAAATCATACTCAAATATCAGTTGCTGTTTATTAATAACTCATTACAGTTTAACAGAGAATAACTTAATCCAGAGGAATAAGTTTCAAGAAGCTGTACTGCAAACACCTGGGGGAAACATTGGGGGTTGGGGTGGGGGGGGGCGTAAGATCTTCTCAATGTTCCTCAAATAACCTCTCCCTAAATTGTACCCTTCCAAATCACACCTCTCCCTTGGCAGCCACCTATTCTGGCTACAAAGTAGATCCTCAGCTCCCCAGCCTCAAGTGACTTCCATGCTCTAAATATCTTGTATCTATTTCATATAGACCTATATAATAATATGTTGTCTCCCCAACCAGATCAAATATAGGTCCCTAGAAGGCTGGCATTTTTTTTTTCACTTGGTTTTGAATCATCATTGCCAATTTATAGTGACTTGAGCCAATAAATTTTCCCTCCTTCCCTTTTCAACTCCTCCTCCCAGCAGAGAAATGCAAAATGAGTGAAGATGTTGCTCCCATAACCTGGAAAATCAGAATAACTACCTGAGCACAGAAATTAACCCCAAAGTTCAGAAGAGACAATTCCTTTCCTGACCATGTAGGGCACAGCTGAGAAGGACACTGAGCTCCCTGAGATTTTCTCCTAGTATAACCACAGTAACTGTGCCTGCCTGTTTATGCCACTAGGCACTTCTTTTTTTTTTTTTTTAACCTAGAAGAATCACTTTCAACAATTCTTTCCCTTGACCACTCCTGCCCTCTCCAGCTCTCACTCCTAATTGCTAAACCATTTCTTTCTTTTGGTCTTTCCTGGAGTCCAAATTTTTTCTAAAGATCCAGATTGTGGGCTATTTGCAGGAGGTGTTTTTCATGAACTAGGGAGAAAAATATTAATGGGATGCAGGAGAAGCTGTAGGACTTTTTGAACAAAAGAACTCATTGAATAAGCAATGGGCATTATATGCATCTATTTTTAAAGATGAAGCTGTTGGTCTTGGAAGAGGGGGAACTAAAAAAAAAAAAAAGAGAGAGAGAGAGTCTTCTGAAGGTCATGAAACACTGATGGAAAAAATCTGAAGTTAGCCTTTGGAACAAGGTACAAAGTTTTATAGCCCTGGGTCCTGCTGGTCCCAATTCAGATGTCACAGGCAGTCAGCATATATCAATTTGAAGTGTCACTCCAGTCTCCCAGGGTGTCTTTAATAGAAAGGATCTCCCTACTGAGACCCCAGTTTTCCCCTTCCTGACTTTGGTTAGGAAAGGCAAGGGTCTGATTTAATAATAAATTCAGACCTTATTATTACCAAAGTTTAGATCCTTTTCAGAAAACTCCAACTGAGGTCCCTTTGGTGAATAATTATGGACTTTTCATATTTCATTAGCTTTGCCTCACCTTTACCCTAGCTGAGGGAGTTGCTCTACCATAATTTCTACTGCCCTGCCAGTGGACAGCTTCCACAGGGAGGGAAAGGAAGGAAAGAAAAAAGCAGAGGGGTTAATGGGGTTTAAGAGAATTTCCCCAATACTATCATCCTGTTAATAATAGCCTGCTAATTGCTTGTTTTCAAACTCCAAAAGCAAGAGATCTGTTAATGATGAATCCAAAGTCGACCAAAATGTGTTTTTCTGAGACGTGGTGGTGGTTCTATCTGCTTGAAGGCATTATGGTCTAGTAGAAAGAGTACTAGGCTTAATCTCCCTCATCTGTAAAATGAGGATAATAATAATAGCTGGTGTTTATATAGCCCTTTAATTTCTGTAAGGTGCTTTACATATATTACTCCATTTGATCCCTTCAACAACTCTGGGAGACAAGAACTATTATTATCCCCATTCAACAAATGAGGAAACTGAGCCAGATATAGGTTAAGTGATGCCACAATTAAGTAAGAATCTGAGACAGAGTTTAAATAATATGAGATACAGGAGCCAATATGCTGGTCACAAAGCTACAGGTTCAAATCTTGCCTCTGACTCATACTTGCTTGATGGCCCTCAGGGAATCAGTGCTCCAGGAAATTAGGGCTATAAGCTATTGAATGCTTCCTGTTCTGCTTGGATAGAGGGACCCCCATTGGTGGAAATTTAAACACTCAGTGAAATTTTTAAAATTTAATTTAAATTGAATTCCCAGTAAAAATCTTTTTAAAAATAACTACTATAAAGTATTATTGGGTATTTTATAGATCTGAAAGTGTTGTTCTTACTCCCTCTCCCTTAGTGAGAGAGCATAGTAGAATGAGAAGAACATTGAATTTAGATTTAAGATATCTTAGGAGTCCCAGCTCTGGCATTTATTAGCTACCTGAATCTGGATAAGTCATTTAACCTCTCTGAAACTCAGTTTACTGGTCTATAAAATGGAGTTATTGGGGCTACATGGGGATAAGCAGACTAGCAATAGTTTTGTAGTTTATGGTCTCAGTTTCCTGGGGCATCAAAAGGTTAAGTGATTTGCCTAGAACCAATAAAGCAAGTGTGTGTTAGAGGGAAGACAAATCCATAGCTCTGCTTTTTTGTGATGATTTAAAAATATATAATATAACATGTAACATAATAATATGTTTTTAATATGTAATAAATTATAATAAATATGTTTATACAAGAGAAACCTTTTATCACATTAACTATGTCCAAAAAAATCTATGCCTCATTCTTTTTTTTCCTCTCTTTTCTACCCCTCTCCTCTTCCCAAGAAGGCAGATAATGATATAGGCCATGCATATATTATTATATAATATATATTTTTCTGTTTATCATATTGTGAAACAAGACACATACTACTTACACTAGAGAAAAACCCACAGAGGAAATAAAGAAAAGAATGTTATGTTTTAATATGCATCTGGACTGTACAAGTTCCTTGGAATTGTTCTGGATCCTTGCCATGTTGATAATAGTTAATTCATTCAAAGTTGATCATCGTACATTATTATTGGTACTGCATTCAGCATTCTGATTCTGCTCACTTCATTTGTATCACTTCATATAAGTCTTCCAAGTTTTTTTGTGATCATCTTATTTGTCATTTCTTATGGTACAATAGTATTCCATTGCAGTCATATACCACAACTTGTTCAGTCATTCCCCAACTTACAGACATCCCTTTGCTTTGATCATCTTGGGAAATAAACCTAATAGTGTATTACTAGGTCAAAAGGTATACATAGTTTTATAACTCTTTGAATATAATTCCAGATGACTCCCCAAAATGGTTGGATCACTTATCAGTTCCACCAACAATATATTAGTGTTTCTATCTTTCTACATCCTCTGCAACATTCATCATTTTGCCCTTTTATTATTTTTGCCATTCTGATATGTGCAAGATGATATCTCAGAGTTGTTTTGGCTTGCACTAATCTCATCAATAATAATTTAGAGCATTTTTCACATAGTTATAATATATATCTTTCATATAGCTTTGATTTCTTCATCCAAAAACTGCTCTGGCTTGAGAAAAGCCATCTGTAAGTTCACTCTTCAAGTAACTTGTTCCCTAAGGAATGGATCTGTCCATTTTTCAGTGTTTCCTAGAGTTTATAGAATTCATTTCTAGCTTACAGACCTATAATATTTCCACAAATGTTAATCATGACATGGAGGTGACTCTGAGTCCTCACCAGATACACCAATGAGGTATGAATTCTGTTAGGTTCTACCATATTGGAAGGGTTTTGAGTATGAACTATGTAACAGATCAAACTTTTTTTCTAACAACCAACTTGACTAAATATCATGCAGCATATGACCAGTTGGCTGTTCATCTGGAAATATATATTTTTGGAAGGAGTGACAACCCACAAAGCAATGGAAAACAAAAAGGATCTCCAGTCCTGTGTGGCCCCATTTTTCTTCCATAGTAACAGAGGCAAAGTGGTGGGAAAGGGGTAAATGAATATTAAGAATCACACAGTTTAAAACCATCATTAAACTTTTCTTTGATCACTACTACTCTGAATGAAAGCCTCTTTTTAAGTGATCAACAAGCAAAGATATTACTGAGAAAATGAGTCATATCAATCTTGGCATTCTTGCAATAAGTGAAACCAGAAGAAAAAAAGAAATTATAGCTAAAAAGGATGGCTCACTGGTACTCCTTGGAAAAGTAAAGAAAGAAGTTGGCAGAATGGATTTTTATCACAACTTCAAAGGGAAAAAGGAAAGTTATTTCATGGAATTATTGATCACCCAGCTTTGGATGACTAATGATAAGTATTTGTAAAAAGAATACCATGAAAATAATTGTGATTTATGGTCTAATATCAGTACTGACTGCTGAAGATAAAATGGCAGAGAAATTCTTTGAAAAACTTGATGAGACCTCCTAAGTTAAATAACCAGACACCCTGATATTTGGTAACTACAATGGAAAGGTAGGAAAAGATGAGGAGGGAAATATATGGGAAAACATAGTACACAAAGAAGGAATGAGAAAAGCCAAAGATTGAAGAGGGCAAAGTTAAAGGCAAGGACTTGTTTGACCAACCTCTCCTAAATTTCCTATAAATAACTTTAAATAGCACCTCAAATGAATTCTGGAGCAGCAAAATCAGCAGAAGGATGGAGTGAAACAATTTTCCAGCACAATAACACTTAGAGGGAAATCTCAGTTGCATTTCTCATACTCAGTTCTGGGCCATAGTCTCAGAACAAGAAGAAGCACTTACATATATATACCAGCAGGGGAGTACAGACCCTGGTCACAATTCCAGGGCAGTAAAGAGTGCTTGCAATTACTCACAGACCAGAGCAAAGGCCAGGAGAGCAATGATCACATCCTTCCCCAAATCACGCCCTCTTGAAGCCCTGAAAACTCAAAGACCCCAAGAATTACCTCTGAAAACAACAGCAAGAAAAACCTAAAGGTTGGGACTATGCCCCCTCCACCCTAGGAGCAGAGCTCAATTTTAAAATAAAGTTAGACGTTAAGAAATAGGCTGGAAAAATGAGCAAATGACAACAACAAAAAGTAACCTAATCTCACAAAGATACTATAGTGGCAAGAAAGCTCAAAACACAAACTCAGTAGAAAACAACATCAAAATAGCCATATTCAAAGGCTCAAAGAAAAATGTAAATTGGTCTCAGGTTGAAAAACGGATACCTGGAAGAACTCAAAAAGGATTTTAAGGGTTCTGGGTTAGGATGGCGGCAGAGTAAAAAACAGCTATTAACCTCTCCTGACCAAAACACACAATACTCCTCAAGGGGACATAAAAACAAGTCCAGACGAACAGAGGGACCCCACAACAGGGCACAGCGTGGAAGGTACGTGGAATGGGGACATTTCCATGCTATAAAGGGGTTAAACGGCTCTCACTAAATCGCAGGCTGAGCAACCTCCCCACCTCCACCCCCTCCACACACACCACCTATAATGCCAAAGCCAGCTAAAAAGAAATAGAGCAAGTTTGGGGCACCCATCGAGTCATTGGCAGCTCCGGGGCCTGTTCCTGAGAGCAGCAAGATTTAGGTCCCCAAAAAGCTAAAGAACGAGCACGAACTCTGAACATAGGAGCAGAGCGCAGGCGTGGTTGGAGGCGCGGGTGGAGGTAGACACAGCCGCGAGCTAAGGCTCTGAAACCCTTAGTGGGGAACCAGTGCAGACGGGTATACGACTATGGAAGCAGCGCCCTTAGACTTGTAAAGAAACCTCCAGCAGAGGATCAAGCAAGGGGGCCCACCAGGGGGCTTGACCTTGGAAAAAACCAGAACTCAGACCTCAGGAGCCAAAAGACCACGGACAGACCCTGAGGATAAACCGGAGAAGCTGCTGGGCTAACGATGGCTACCCAGTCTCAGGAAGTTCAAAAGAGAAAGATTAACAACAAGAAAAAGAAATCTTTAACACTCGACAACTTTTACACAGAGAAAATCCAGACAACAGAGCAAACAGAGGAGGAGAACAAACCAGCATCCGTACCCTCCTCAAATAAGGAAAACTCCTCACAAGCTATGGAAGAGTTGAAAACTGAGATTTTGAGGAAAATGGAAGAGGTCTGGCAAGAAAATAACAGTTTAAAAGGTAGAATCTTGCAATTGGAAAGTGAGGCTCAGAAACCAAATGAACTGATAAGCAAATTGAACACCAGAAATGACCAGATTGAAAAGGAATACCAGCAGATTATAGCCGAAAACCAGAAGATTATAGCCGAAAACCAATCCCTAAAGGCTAGAATTGAGCAATTAGAAGCTAATGATCTCTCAAGACAACAAGAACAAATAAAACAAAGTCAAAAGACTGAAAAAATAGAAGGAAACATGAAATATCTCAATGAGAAAGTGACAGACCAAGAAAACCGGTCTAGAAGAGACAACTTGAGAATCATTGGTCTTCCAGAAAAACCAGAAATTAATAGAAACCTGGACTCCATACTGAAAGAAATTATTCAGCAAAATTGCCCTGAAGTCCTACAACAAGAGGGCAATATAGACATTGAAAGGATCCATAGAACACCCGCGACATTCGATCCAGATAAGAAAACACCCAGGAATATAATTGCCAAATTCAAGAGTTTCCAAGCAAAAGAAAAAAATCTTGCAAGAAGCCAGGAAGAGACAATTCAAATATCAAGGAGCACCAATCAGGATCACACGGGATCTGGCAGCCTCAACGCTAAAAGACCGCAAGGCGTGGAATACAATATTCAGAAAGGCAAGAGAGCTGGGCCTGCAACCATGGATCAACTACCCATAAAAATTGACTATATATTTCCAGGGGATAGTATGGGCATTCAACAAAATTGAAGAATTCCAAGTATTTGCACAGAAAAGACCAGGGCTAAATGGAAAGTTTGATATCCAACCACAAAAATCAAGAGAAACATGAAAAGATAAATAAGATACAGAGGGGAAAGAAAGAAAACTTATAATTTTTAAATTTGCCTTTTTAAGGGCCTCAGTGAGATCTAATTATCTGTATTCCTATGTAGAGAAATGTTATGTATAATTCTCTGTAGTGAACTCTATTCACTATTATAGTATACACTATTATAGTAATCAGAAGAATAATTCACAGGGTGAGGGTGGAACACTAAATAATCTAAGATGACATGGGGATGGGAAAGAGGGGGTGAATAGTAGGGGACACCAAGAGAAACTTGAGTGAATAAGAAAAATAGGATATTCTATTACACACAAAGAGGGCATGGGAAGGAGAGGGTACAAATACTATTATAAGAAGGAGAGGAAGAGAGCATTAAGAGGTAATACTCAAACCTTACTCTCAGTGTAATCAACCCGGAGAGGGAAGAGTAGCTATACTATCCATTGGGACATAAAACTCTTATCTAACCCTTCTGAGAAAGTTAGAAGGGATAAACCAAGGGGAGCAGGGGAGTGGGGAGGTCAAAAAAAGGGAGGGGAGAAGAAGGGGGAGGGAATTCATAAGGCTTTTAAAAACAAAAAAAGGGGGGAAAATAAGGGAGGGGGTAGAAAGGGAAGTTAAGCAAGGGAGGGGATAAGGGATAGCGGCTTAATAGCAAACCACTGGTTTAAAAGGAAATAGTATAAGAAAAAGGGGGTAGGAATAGGGGAGGATACGAAAATGTCAGCAAATGCACAACTGATGATTATAACACTGAATGTGAATGGGATGAACTCGCTCATAAAATGGAAGCAAATAGCACAGTGGATTAGAAACCAAAATCCTACCATATGTTGTCTACAAGAAACACATATGAGGCGGGTGGATATACACAAGTTTAAGGTTCAGGGCTTGAGCAAAATCTTTTGGGTGTCAAATGAGAAAAAGAAGGCAGGAGTGGCTATTATGATTTCTGACAAAGCCAAAGTAAAAATAGATATGATTAAAAAAGACAGGGAAGGTCATTACATACTGATTAAAGGCAGTATAAACAATGAGGAAATAACACTGTTCAATATATATGCACCAAGTGGCATAGCATCCA
>NW_025354012.1:0-2341 GCF_016433145.1 Gracilinanus agilis
GAGACCCTGGGCAAGTCACTTGACCCCCATTGCCTAGCCCTTACCTCTCTTCTGTCTGGAAAACACATAATTGATTCTAAGATGGAAGGTAAGGGTTGTTTTTTCTTTAAAGAATACAATAGAAGTCTAACAACAAGAAGTCAGGCTAGTGAATATAGATTAAAAGTTAGGGACATGTTTTATAATAATATGCTCTCTGTTATAATGACAGATTTGCAATCAACATCAAAAGAGTCACTCATTAAGTCCTGACTCTGTGCCAGCCACAATAAGCATTGGGAATGCAAACAAAGATAAAAACACAAAAATGGTAACTGGCTTCAAGGAGTTTACCTACTAATGGGAGAAATAACATACAAATAAATAGGTAGATTCAAGATACAAGAGTAAAAGGAATATAATTTTAGAAGGAAAACCTTAAGTGGCTGAGAAACCTGGGACATCTCCCTATAGATGTAAGATCTAAGATGAGTACTGAAAGAATCTAGGGATATCAAGAGACAAAGGTGAGAATGGATAGAGCATTCCAGATTTGGCGGACTAGAAAATGTGGTGAGGAGCAGGAGAAATTGGTTACCTCAGGAAAGAATGGCATTCCTTCACTAAAATCATTTTACACAGGTTGAATGATCCCTCATAATAGATATTATCTCTAGGATTTCAGATCAGGTGTGGACTAGGTTAAAATACCTCTGAAGTCCCTACTAACACTTCAAATTCTACAGGAATATGATTCCTTCTTCTTATAACTCTTGTTCCTTCTGTGTGCTTGCTATCCCTCTAAGTTGTCTAAATCTGATTTCCCCAAACCCATTTCAGCTTCCATTTTCCATCTCATTCACTTCAAATCAGCTGCCTATACACTCCTCAAGTCAAAAAGCTAAGTCAACAAGCATTTATTAAGCACTTACTATGTTCCAGGCACTGAGCAATGCACTGGAGATTTTTTAAAAAGCCAAAAACAGTTCCTGATGTCAAGGAGAGGAGTTTATATGCATTAGGACAATGGCAGAGTATCCCTGGATAGTTCTTCAACATTTGATTAAATTTAAGAAATTTTATCTAGTTCCTGGGCCTGAAATCCCAGGCTTGCCACAAGAAGAAAGAAAGGTAATAATCATTTATATAGCACCTGTTATGCTAATAATATTATCTCATTTGATCCTTACAAATACCTGCAAGGTAAATGATTTCCTCAAGTTGAGGAAAGGTGATTTCCTCACTTATAGCTACTAAGTGTCTGAAAGTGTATTTAAAATCAAAGCTTCCTTATTTGAGGCCCAGCACTCTGTCTACGCTATCATCTACCTGCTTTTTCTTTGGACATCATACTAAAATGTGGGGTCCAAAATTAGGCAAAAACTGTAGATCTTGTCTGAGCAAGACAGAACAAAGGGGCTATTGTCTCTCTTATTCTATGCATTGTGCTTCTGTTATTTCATCTAAAATCCCCATTACTTTTCTTAGCAAGATTATCACATTCTTGACTCATACTGGCCTTGCATTTTACTGAAATACTTCTATCTTTTTTAAGTGCCATTAAAATGTTTAAAAATTAATTTGTATTTTCCTAATTAGCAAGTATTTCTTTTCTCTCCCTTCCATCCACTCTCCATTAAGAAAGAACAATGAATGATGAGGATATGATTGGGGATGTAGACTCTAAACAATGTAGTGTAAATAGGGTGCATGTCAGCCCTTCAAAGCCTTGTGGCAGAATTTCTGACATTTGAGAAGGGTTTAGAATCTTGAGGAAGTTCAGTTGACCCAGGAGACTCGTGGAGAATAGAAGGGTCAATCTGAGCTCTATCTTTGGATTGAAAACCTGACCTATATTCTGCAGCTTTTCTCTTTAAAATTGTTAGCTTAACTATTTCCTTTGAATCTCCCTAACCTCCGTTATTCCCCGTCTTCATTTTCCCTGCCTGAATTTCTGTTAGGTTTTGAAAGGAGGGTAGATTGGAGTGTTAGTTTTAAACTTTATAGTTTAGATAGTCAAATAGGGCTTACCCTTGTTACAAGTTATCTATTGAATCATTGTATCCAACTTTCCTAACCCTAATTTTTACAAAACCACTTGAGAGCTGAGTTAAGGCAGGTCCTTTCTCAGTTTCACGTTCCTATCTCCCTTCCCCACCTGAAGCTTTCTCTAGGCAGCTGTTAGGGTTACCTTGTATCCTCTATCCTTTCCAATCAACCCTATAAATCAATAAACCCAGTTTGTCAAGTAATCAAACCTTGGCTAGTTCATTAGTTGATTGATAAGAGAGGGAAGAAAGGAATCATATTGTCTCTGAGTCGTGAAGGGAATTGGAGGTGTCCATTTTGGAGGAAGTGCAAT
>NW_025354013.1:0-4764 GCF_016433145.1 Gracilinanus agilis
ATATATCAGGAGGATCAATTGGGGGTGTCTTTTCATATTCCTTTTTTATAAATTATTTATTATATATAATTTTATCATATAATTTTATATAATTATTCTATTAGATTAAATAAATAATACATATAAATTATTATTAATTATAAATACATTATTGATGCTAAAAGAATGTCCTCCATGGTACATAGTTTTATTTGATGAGGTCAAGTAGTATTATTTTAGGGAAGGCTCAAAATCTTCACTGGATGAGGGCAGCTAGTTGGCTTTGTAGATAGAGTGCTAGGTTTAGAGACAGGAGGTTCATATCTAGCCTCAGACACTTCTAACAGTGTGACCCTGGGTAAGTCTCTTTGCCATGTTCGCCTATCCTTTCCCTTCTGTTGTGGAGTTGTTACTAAGACAGAAAGTAAGGGTTTTAAAAAAAATCTCCACTGGGAAGAAACCTATGGGAAATCAAGTTTCAAGCCTTGCTTTGGGTACACAAATGCATTTTCCTGGCTTTATTTCCTACATGCACTTTCGGTCTGTCTTCCCTATGAGTTTTCCCTCTCTCCCAGTCTTCCTTAGCACCTAACCCAGTGAGTTGTTTTAACTGCGTTAATAAAAAGTAATGATGATAATAGCAGTTTCCTCCCTTTTCTGACTCCCTGACAACTGCCACCCCCAGTGCGTGCCTTTGTGCCCCAAATGTCCCACTACTGTACCGAGCCATTAAAGTGGAGATACTTCATCTGGGTCTGTTTCCCCCCTATTGGATTGCTTTAAAATCATCCTCAAAATAAACCAAGTTTAGGGTAAAATTTGGTATCTTTCTCACTACTTTTTCCTCAGTGGCTTATTTTAATACTAGTCTTATTCACAGATTTTGATTAGAGTATTCCTTTCAAACTCACCAAAATAGGCTTAATATGGTGTCTCTACTCTCTCAGGGCTTGTGCTAGATTCCTGGCTTTTCTGGCTGGTTTGGGTCAATGTGCTTCCAGCTGTTTCCATCAGCTGCTCCGTGGCTTTGCTCTATCTCCGCCACAGGTGGTCTATTTACCCTGCTCAGTCTCTAAAAGCTAATTAAAGGGACGACTTTAATTTTCCTTGTGCTCTGGATCGGTGTGGAATACCTTGAAGTGCTCCCTGTGATTCCTCAGTTTTAAGGTTCTTTTCTTGCTTTCTCCTGCAGCAGACTTAGGAGGAGGGGACAAGGACTCTCTGGGAGCAGAAAATCTTGGGGGTCATTTCCCCCCTCCCTAATCAGCAAGAGGGAACTTCCCACTTTGCTCTTAAAAAGGGAGATCCTCCTCCTTTTTGTCTCAAAGAGGTGACCATAGCTGGTTTAAAGTAATTTACATGTATCCCTTCATCAGTCAGAGAAGAGGCTCAGGACTAAGTTGCCTTAGCAACCCTTAGTGACCCACATGCAACACTACAACCTCAGTAAGTAGACTTTAAGAAAGTGTAACCACTCTCATTGTTTATTTGGCTCAACTTTTTTTTTTAAACACTTATCTTTCATCTTGGAATCCATACTGTGTATTGGTTCCAAGGCAGAAGAGCAGTAAGGGCTAGGCAATGGGGGTTAAGTGACTTGCCCAGGGTCACACAGATAGAAAGTATCTGAGGTCAAATTTGAATCTAGGACCTCTTGTCTCTGGACCTGGCTCCCCATCCACTGAGCCACCCAGTTGCCCCTGCTCAACTTTTTTTCTAATTAACTTTAAGATTTTTTCTTATGCACATGTTGATCATGATGCAAACCTCCCCCAAAACTTGTGCTTTTCATTTCTCTTGCTATTTAGTACTGTTTGCAAGGACAAAATGGCAGATGGAAAACCCAAATTGAATAGTCTATATTTTTTTTGCATTTGAAGAGTGTGCTTTAAAAAATATAAAACTACTATTTATACTGCATCTGGCTTTTAAAAACTCATAACTGGTCAGTATCCAGATTTGATTTCTATTGCCTTTTTATGTGGACAACCAATGTTGGTATCTATGAACTTTATGCCTATTCAAGATGCAAATAATCCTTTCTGTGAAAGGATCATCTTATCAGATGTTTTTTCAGAGCTTCTATCTCCTGCAACAAAACACATGAAACATATTTCAGACAATTTTTTTAACTGATAGGAGCAACTGAAAATTTTTTTTTGGGTATTGTGAAAAGCAGGTAAAGGAAATTTGTGGGAGAAAGAGAGACAGTGAATCATTCAGGTAGATGGCTAGCTACTTACAAGACCAATTCTGCCTTCAAGCTAATAAGAGTGTTTTTTTTTGCTTTTTTTTTTTAAACTTTTACCTTCTGTCTTAGTATCATGCCCTGGGGTTCTTAATTCTTTTACTTCTGCAACTCCTGCCCTGTGGCCTGTTGTTCTGGGTAGGACCTGGCTCAGGTCATTTATGTTGGGCAGTGGAATGAAATGAGACACTGGTAGGGCATTTATTCAATAATTAACAAAAGATTTACTTAGCCAGAAAGGACAGGAGTATGGATTGAGCTGAGCAAATCTCTGAATCTAAGTTGCCCATCATGGTCTGCTAGCATGTGCCTGGAGTTCCCATTTTTGACCCCTGATCCAATTAAGTCTTGAAGCTGATTTCTATATTGTTATTTTTTTAAACCCTTCATTTCTATCATAGTAGCAACTCTAAAACAGAAGAGCAAAGATTAGGGAAGCAGGATGAAGTGGCTCACCAAATCGTACAGCTAGAAGTGACTGAGTCGAAATTTTAACTCAGTTCTTTCTGTCTTCAGCCCTGACTCTATCCACTGAGCTGCCTAGCTGACCCTGGGTTTCAACAGCTTTCAAGGAAAAACTAGCCTAACTATTGTGGAAATGGAGAGTTAGGATGTTGCTGCCACTCTTCCCCCTTCCTTTCTGATTGGTGAATTGCTTACTATATCTAGCATGACCCAGCCATGCCTTCTATTAAACTGTCATCAGGGGCAGCTGGGTGGCTTAATGGATGGAGAGCCAGGTCTAGAGATGGGAGGTCCTGGGTTCAAATCAGACACTTCCTAGCTATGTGACCCTGGGCAAGTTACATAACCCCTATTGCTTAGCCCTTACTGCTCTTCTGCCTTGGAACCAATACATAGTATTGACTCTAAGACTGAAAGTAATGGTTTTAAAACAAACAAACAAACAAACAAACAAAAAAACTGATGGTTTCGGGAACCATCATCAAATCAGTACTTCTCTTGCAACTAGAAAGAATATGTCATTTTACTTTTCTATGGCTCTATTTGTTATCCATCCCAGTGACTTTTAAAATAAAACACTCCTTGCTGGCCATCATTCTTCTATAAATATTATCTCCTCTTATGCGGATTTAAGCTCCTTGAGGACAAGTCATATATTACCTTTAAAATTTGTATATACCTACTTATGAGAAAGGATGCTATCCACATCCAGAGAAAGAACTGTGGGAGCAGAAATGCAGAAGAAAAACATATGATCAATCATGTGGTTGGATGGGGATGTGATTTGGGGTTTTGGCATTAAAAGATCACTCTATTGCAAATATGAATAACATGGAAATAGGTTTTGAACAATGATACGTGTATAACCCAGTGGAACTGCTTGTCAACTCCAGGAGGGGAGAGGAAGAGGGGAGGGAAAGAACATGAATCATGGAATCATGGGAAAAAAATTCTAAAAAAAAATTTAAAAAAGAAAATGTCTATCCCTAATTCTTTAGTTCAGTGCCTGGTACCTAGGAATTTTTTTTAAAAAAACCTCTTACCTTCTGTTTTAGAATCTATACTAAGTATCCATCTAAGGTAGAAAAATGATTAGGGCTTGGCAGTTGGGTTAAGTGACTTGCCCAGGGTCCCACAGCTAGGAATTATCTGAAGTCAAATTTGAACTCAGATCCTCCTTTTTCCAGGTCTGCTGCTTTATTTACTATCTCCTTAAGAAATATTTAATAAATACTTTCTTCATTTGTGTATTCTTCTCCCGTCCTTTCAGCTCTCTTACCCTTATTTTTGCCAATGAAATCATTGAGACCCAGCTGCTTATCCAAGATCCCAAAGGTTGTAAGTGGGATAGACTGATTTCAGATGAAGGTCCTCTGACTCCAAATCAACTTCTTTTTCCATACTGAGTATTTGGGCAAGATTTCCTACAGGAGGTGGTAGTTTGACCATCTTAAAGGTGGTTAGGATTTAGAGAGGCAGAGATTGTCATGGCCCCCAACAAGTAAGAATTAAAACAAGATTGCTGCTTGTTAAGAGTCAGCAGATTTTGGAAATTTGATTTCAGATCTTTCTTTGGCTGAGTTAAGAGGCCTGCCTCCTCTAGGAAATCGCTGCTACTTCTAGTCTGAACTGATCTGATTGTCAATTAGACTCACTGTCTGAGCCATCTCTGATGGATCTGGATTACAATCAATCTATTGTGTGTTGCTTCATATTGCTCCTTGTTGTTAACATGTGTCAGAGCTGTCTGAACAATGGAAATGGAAGTTCCTTGAGGGACCTTCTCCCTTAACTGTCATGATGTTTGATAAATAATTGTTACATAAGATTGAACACACCTGATTGTAGACTGTCTGGCCTCTGAAATTTCCTATGTTTGAAATGCATGAACAGCATGAATAATGCTGTGGACTAGGAATCAGGAAGTTGGTTCTGATTCTGCTATACTGACTCACTGTCTAACCTTGGTCAAGTTGCTTCCTCTCTCATATCAAATTCCTTCATTCCTTCATTCCTTCCACCTCCTTTCCTTCCCTCTTTCTCTGTCTCTCTTTTTCTCTTCCTTCCTTCTT
>NW_025354014.1:0-1047 GCF_016433145.1 Gracilinanus agilis
TACTGAAACAGTCTGGCATTCCTGGAGTAATTCAACTTACATTTAAAAATAAAGAAAAAGTAACAAAAAAAACCTAACAAAAAAGTAAAAAAAAAAACCCAGATCTCTCTTTATTCCACATATCAAATTGATAATATTGAAAATATCTCACTTTCCAAAGGTTTTGATGATTTCTTCATTTTTTATTTTATTAATTTAAAATAATAAGTTATATGCAAATGTGTGGAAAAGCTAAAATGCTCCATAGGTATAAGCTCTTGACATAATCTTTCTATTTTTCTTTTCCTGAAACTGTTTGTTTACATTAATATCTCTCTATATTTAAATAATAATCTATATTTCTCTACTTTTATAATATCAAACTACTCCCATAAAAATGAGGTAAAAACATATATTTTTATTTATAAAATAATTTATTTAAATTTTTCAAGATTACATATTGGTACAACTTTTAAAAATTGTTCTCAGACATTTTTTCATCCCTGTTTTCTCCCTCCTCATCCCTCTCCCTTCCTTAAGACAATAGGTGATATGATGATTAGGTTGTACCTGTGTTATCTTACAATACATATTTCTATCTTCATCTTATTGTGAAAGAAGATACATATCTCTTAGAGTAAAGAAAAATTAATGGAGGAAAAAGTGAAGAATGGTCTGCTTCAATATGCATATATATTTTGTCAGTTCATTCCATAGTGGAAGATAGCAGTTTTTCTCATAAGTCTCTTGGAGTTGTCTTGGATAATTGCATTGTTCAGAATAGGTATTGTTCACTGTCTATAGAGGAGTATGTGAGGGATATGTTTGTGTAAAAAACACTATGCTTACCTCCCTCCCTTCCTTCCTTCCTTCTTTCCTTCTTTCCTTCCTTCCTTTCTTCCTTCTTTCCTTCCTTTCTTCCTTCTTTCCTTCCTTCCTTCCTTCTTTATTTCCTTCCTTCCTTCCTTCTTTATTTCCTTCCTTCCTTCCTTCTTTATTTCCTTCCTTCCTTCCTTCTTTATTTCCTTCCTTCCTTCCTTCTTTATTTCCTTCCTTCCTTCCTTCTTT
>NW_025354015.1:0-1044 GCF_016433145.1 Gracilinanus agilis
ACACACACACACACACACACACATATATATATATAGGGGGTGGGTTCCTCCCCTTAAATCAGTTCAATAGGACAGTGTGGGAGCTGTTAAGATAATGTGAACGATGAGGATTTGTTACTGACTTTGAAAATAAATGTTTGTTGCCAACATTATTTGCCATCCTCAAAGGTGACCTCTAAAGCTGGACACCTCAATAGGGAGCTTAGAGAAACCAGTTAGTTCCCTGCCTTGAGGCTTTGCCTACCCAACCAAGACAGGGATGCTATCGCTGTATTGATTAAAAAGCATATTTTTAATTCAAAAGAATGAATAAAACATTTGGGCAGAAGACTTTCTATCCTGTGCCCCGGTTTCAAATATATTGAGAGTGATTGTACAGAGTGGGGGAAAAAAAATGGAAAAAAAAAAAAACAATTGCCTCTGAATAATGGATGATGAAAGCAGCTAAGTGCCAGTGTTCTAGTTATTCCCAAGCCCAGGCCAGTTTCCTTCCCAGCTCTGCATAATTTGTAAGGAGGAATGGTCACTGTTTAGAGGCTGGAGTGAGGGACCCTATAGGGTTAGCCCTCAACAAAATCATTAAGTTGGCAAGTTATTTTTGGCAGCCCTCCCCCCTTATATTTTCCCTTTCCTTTAGAACCACCTCTTTTCCCACCCTCCCTCTCCATTTAAATACCAGTTCTTCCCTATCCACCTCCCCTTCCGTGAGCCCCCTCGGACCAGTCAAGGAGGAAGGGGCTAATGAACTCATTCTCATTATGCTCCTCCACCTGGGGGGAGCTTAGATTTCTAAAAGGAGCCTGAAAAGGGCAATGCTGAACCCAAAGGAACCAGTGGTGGAATTTCAGCCTTGGCAGCTGTCAGGGTCGATATCTGGGGCAGGAGTGGGAGAACAGGCCTTTGCTAGGACCCTCAAATCACACCACCAAGGCGGATGACCCTCCTGTGATGACAACTTAAACATAGGGCGAGCCTTGCAATCACTTTTCTTTATTAGAGCAAAGTATTATTTTCATTTTAGGTGAATTCTAAATTCTCAGCCCC
>NW_025354016.1:0-6651 GCF_016433145.1 Gracilinanus agilis
TATATATATATATATATGCACATACACAATGTGGACAAATGTATTCATACATACATGTATATGTAATATTATATGTGTGTACATACATATGTATAACCCAAGACTGCTGTTACATACACACATATGTAACCACTATGGCCCTCACTTCCCAAAGCTAGGTTATGTTAGCTTTTACCCCTCCCCTGGCCTTCCCCATTAACATTAAGGGTATTTGGGTGTCTAGACTCTCCACCAATGGTTCTAGCCTCCAGGATCATGTTCCTTCACTTGTAAGGGGTGTCCCCTGCAGTGCCATTTCATTAGCCACTAAAAACCAGATTAGCTTTTACACAGAATTATTTACTTCAAAAAGTATAATAAATATACAAGTCCCCTCCCCACCCCAACATTCTCCAGCCTTATTCCCCCTCAGTGGCCAGGCAGGAAAAGGGAATTAGGTTCCTAGCTTAGCTTGATTCCTATAGAGCACAGTTCTAGTTCCAAGTCCAAAATCCCCCTTGGGTTTGAGTTCCAAGCAAGTCTTGAGTTCTCAGGGCTTCTGTGTCAGGCTGGCTGACTGCACCATCTTGCCTACAATCCTGGCTTCCTGGTCAAAAGTGGTTCCAGTTCCCATGTCTTGAAATACCTCCAGCACCTGAAACTGGGAGAACGAACATACAGAACAGAAAACAAACACTTTTGGCCTAATTCTCGGGCCAGAATAAGAGGGAACGAGGGAAGGAGCATCCGGCATCCTTCCCTTTCATGAGTTCAGTTCATGCCATCTTCAGTCTGGGTGAACTGGGATCTTTACCCTCTGGGCACAACCAATAAGAGAGCAGCAGAAAAGAGGGCAGAGCTCAATCGAAAAGGATGATTGTCTCAGTCTCTCCAGTTTTAAGGACACAGGTAGCCAATCAAAGAAGCTTAGGCTGGGCATAAAGCATTCTCTGCCTGAGACAAAATGGGCATTCTCAAAAAGGTGCTCAAGGGTATCTCCATATTAGAACTGGTGCTGTGAACTGCAAAAGGAGGGATGATACCCACTCCACCCCCTTTCTTCTTAGACCCTACACCTGGGGTGTTTGTCTTATTCTGTTTCCTTCATCCTTCTCAGCTTCGGGAGCAGGTGTCACTCACCCCCTGGACCCAGAGTTCAAGTCACGCTGACCTCAGAACCAGGATTCTAGTTGCGGTACCCAGTCAGTCCAACAGAGAAGGTCTGAGACGTCAGGGAGCCTGAGACTTGAGTTTGAGGTGGTTTTTAGACTTGGAATGGGACTACGCTACATAAGAACCGAGCTAAGCTATAATTCCCTCCTCCTCCTCTAGAGCCTGAGGTGGTGGTGGTAGGGATGATGGGGATCATGGCTCCCTTTTGTCTGGGGGGTTAAGTTTATATATTTATGATTATACCTTTTGAAGTATAGTTCACAGAAACAGAAATAGTTTTGAGGAAGGTCCTAGAGATGGTCTCCATGTTTGTTGATTCAGTGGCTAGAGCTCTGGGTCTGGAGTCAGGATCACCTGAATTTATATTCATTCTGAGATATTTACTGGCTGTGGGACCCTGAGCAAGTCATTTAATCTCTGCTTGCCTCAGTTTCCTCAATTATAAAGCAGAGATAATAATAGCATCTTCCTTACAGAGTTGCAAGGAACAGCTGAAATAATATTTGTAAAATGCCTAGCACAGTTCCTGGCACATAGTAGGAGCTATATAGGTGCTTATTCCCTTCCCTGTTAGTGGAGAATCTGACTGGCTAAGGCTAGTGAGGCTCATCACTGCAAATAATAACCAGGTGATTGTCTTTTTTTTTTTTTTTTTTTTTTTGGTACCACTCCTGAGGAGTCAAGAGCCTGGGACCTGGGGATTGTTGGGTAGGGAGTGCCTATACCCAGGAAATAATGGCTCCTTCAAGTGCTGAAGTATTTCATTATTATTATAATTATGATTAATAGCAGTAATACTCAGCTGTGGGAGAGGTATGGGAAAAGGCAAAGGCACAGTCCTTGGCCTTGTTGGAGAGATTACATAAACAGGAAAAAGACGTTCATGTGTACATTGGGAATATAACCAAGAGCTTAACTAGGTTCAGCTGTAGAGAGCTCTGTGTGTGTGTGTGTGTGTGTGTGTGTGTATATATATATATACACATGTGTATTTCTACATACATTTATGTGTGAGGGTACATATGTGTGCCCATTTAGGTACAGATATGCATATGTGGGTATATATTTATGTTTGTTGTATGTGTATATATGTACATATATATGTATGTAATATAGGTTAGGTGTGGTGGAAAGCCTTTTATGGACACTAATTCTCTATGAAGTGTACAGTGAGGGCACAATTTTCACATCCTTCTTTGGATACCTACATACCTTAAATGATTAAAGATGCACTTATTAAATATTTGCTATATGCCAAGCAGCATGCTTGTCTTGACCATCTGGAACCAGAATCTAGTTTCCACTTCGGATCCAGGACTCTGGGCTTCCTAGTATCCCAACAGAGTATTTCAACTCACAGGTCAAGTTCCCAGAGATTGGTTCACTCCTCCTTCTCCTCTCAGGGTTCTAGGAGCAACCTTAAGAGGCTGAGAGGGGTATGCTGGTAGATGTTTAACAACCAGCTCTCAAGAGTGCCCAAAATAAAGGACAGTCTGCATTATTAACATTTTTTCATCACTTTCTTGAGCCTAGAAAATCAACAAAACAATAAATCAAACTCCAATTTGTAGCGTTTGCCAAATTCTGTGTAATTAATGCTCATCGTGAAAATGTAACTCTCTTGAGCAGTTTGAGGTGGCTTCATCGGGTCCCTGGTCTGAGGATGGCAAAGATATTACTATGGGTCAAGATGGCCCACACAGAGTGGCAAAGAATCCAAAGGGGAACCTGGTTTATTTGCTATATACACCTGGAATAATGGATGAAGCCACAATTCCTGCACTAGTTATCCCTTTCTCCCATCATAGAGTCCACATTAAACTCCCCTTAGGAGGAGCTTCAGTATTGGTGTCTTTCTTCCTTTTTTTTAACCCTTACCTTCCATCTTGAATTAATACTGTGTATTGATTCCAAGGCAGACGAGTGGCAAGGGCTAGGCAATGGGGGTTAAGTGACTTGCCCAGTATCACCTAGCTAGAAGTGTCTTGAGACCAGATTTGAACCCAGGACCTCCCATCTGTAGGCCTGGCTTTCAATCCATATTGGTGTCTTTCTAGAGACCATAGCTGGCATTCCTTTCCATAATGAAAGATGCTGTCATCTTCAAGAAATTGCCTTTCCACTTGTTGACTTTTCCTGAAGGTTGTAGGCTCTTCCTCTGTTACTCACCATTACTTCTTCAGCAGCTGGTTCTCCCAAACTCACATGACCACTCTGGCAGTACCCTCTTAGAATACTCAGTGACCTAAGATCAGGAAAGCATAAATCCAAAAGGAACAGAGGCACCATGGGAGCATAGCTTTTGTGGCTAGATGGAGATAAGGTCAGCTTCCTTCCCTCCACTTCAGGAAGGAAAGACAAGAGATAAGCAAGTCATTCCAGGAAAATGGGTTCTGTCTCAACACCTCCTGAGCCATTTGTCTTTCCTTAGTCAATTAGAAGTCTTTACTAACTAAAAAAGACTATTTACTAAGTAATAGATGGTTAGAAATAGGTTCCCCTGAACTTAGCATGGTCACTTATCCTGGAACAAGGCAGGAAAATAAGTGCATACGGTCTGTGGCTGGAACAGAACATCTGCACATGCTTGAGGGACTGAGGACTCATTGGCCAGTTCTCCCATTTCACTAGGAACATGGAAATGACTTGCTGCCTCATCACAACTCCTTCAACACTGACACCCAAGATTTAGTAAGCACCTACTATGTGCAGAGCATTGTGCTAGACTCAATATTTTGACAGTCATCAAGTCATCATTCTGCTGTCCTCCGTCAACCAGAGTCTCACTCCTTTCTTCAAAAACTTATATTATTGGGGCAGCTGGGTAGCTCAGTGGAGTGAGAGTCAGGCCTAGAGACAGGAGGTCCTAGGTTCAAACCCGGCCTCAGCCACTTCCCAGCTGTGTGACCCTGGGCAAGTCACTTGACCCCCATTGCCCACCCTTACCACTCTTCCACCTATGAGACAATACACCGAAGTACAAGGGTTTAAAAAAAACAAACAAAAAAAACACAACTTATATTATCAAGGAGATCTTCCTTAACAAACCCTGTCCTACACTCATCTTTCCAAATAGTTTATATGAAACAAAGAATCCCTGAATTTCCAAAAAGAGCCAGACTTTGGTAGTTATTTAGTATGACCCATATTTGACAAATGATCCCCGAAAAAGCAGTGTGGTGCAGTGGAGAGCACTGGCGTCTTCAGGATTAGGAGTCAATCAAGCAAGGACCAAGCAAACATTTACTATGTGTCTTTTACTAGTGTGTGTATACAAATCCAAAGACAAAAGTGAAAGAGTCCCTGGCCTCAAGGAGATTACATTCTAACTAAGGAGGTAATACATACATGAGGAGGGGATACATATGTATATGTAGATCTATTTACAGGAATATCTCAATTTAAATTCTACTCTGTATAAAGCTATAAGCGAGTCATAAAGAATCATTAGTCAGTTGCCTCATCTGTTCAATGTTGTTGTTCAGTCATGTACGACTCTTCATTGACCCCATTTGGGGATTTTCTTGGCAAAAATACTTGAGTGGTTTGCCGTTTCCTTCTCTAGCTCATTTTACAGATGAGGAAACTGAGGCAAATAGGGTTAAATGACTTGCCCAGGGTCACAGAGCTAGGAAATGTCTGAGGTTGGATTTGAACTCATGAAAATGAATTTTCCTCATTCCAAGCTCAGCATTCTGAGCACTAGATGGCACTATGCCATCTAGCTGCCTATCCTATTAAAGGGGGAAAAAATACTTAAAGTACTTCTCAAAGGGTTGTTATGAGACTGAAATAGTGCAAAAACAGCACTTTGAAGATGTTAAAGTGCCCAATGGCTGTCAGTTATTGTTATTAACCAGCATTCATTCATCCAGGCTCAGATGGAAGGTAAGTAAACCCACTGTTTCCTGAAGCAGCCTATTCCACTTATGGATGAGTCTCACATTTTGGAAGTTGTTCCTCATATCAAGCCGACATTTTCCTCTTTGCTTCTTCCATCCATTGATCCTATTTCTGTTCTCTGGGGACAAATAGAACAAGTCTTAATTCTTCCAAATCGCTTTTCGAATACTTGAAGATGCTAATGTTTCCCTTCCATCTTCTCTTCTCCAAGGTACACATTCCCATTTCCTTGGTTTTCACTTCCTATGGTTTAATATAGGACTCTCCACTATCCAGGCAATGTAACCATCCTCTTATTAAAATGTAGTACCCAGATCAGTATCCAGCACTCTTGACACAGGCTGCCCAAGGCAGAGTATCTAAGACTGCATTCACTTGGCTGCTCTGTCATACCACCAACTCAGATCAAGCCTGAAGTCCTAAAACCTCCGAATCTTTTCCAGACAAACTGTCACTTAACCATGCCTCTCCCATCTTGTCATTGTGACCTTGATTTGTTGGATACAAGTGTCAGAGTTTACATTTATTCCAATTCAATCTATCATATTCGATTTGCTCCAATATTCTAGATTAAGACCTTTTGGAATTCTGAGTTTGCTCCCAGGGTTTTACCTATCCCGCTGAGATTTTAAAAAAAACTCTTATTCTGTCTTAGAATCAAGAATGTGCCCTGGTTCCAAGACAGAAGAGAGGTAAGGGGTAGGCAGTGGGGGTTAAGTGACTTGCCCAGAGATACATAGCAAGAAAGTGTCAGAGGTTTGAATCAAGGACCTCCCATCTCTAGACCTAACTCTATCAACTAAGTCACCTAGCTGCGCCCTTTTCTGAGTCTTTTAAAAATTGTTGACAGGGGGTAGCTGGGTGGCTCAGAGGACTGAGAGCCAGGCCTAGAGATGGGAGGTCCTGGGTTCAAATCTGACCTCAGCCATTTCCTGGTTGTGTGACCCTCATTGTCCAGCCCTTACCACTCTTCTGCCTTAGAATCAATACATAGTATTGAATCTAAGATTGAAGGTATGGGTTTTTAAAAGAAAAATATAAAGATTGTTGACAATGGCTCTATAATCGAATTTACTAGTTCTCTTGGTACCCAAGAAGGTAGGACATTTAAACCTTGTGGCTTGGGCTTATTGAGGACATTTGGACACTTTCTTATTAACTTCTTGCTTATCTGAGGTATTCACTCTACTTTAGTCATATCTGTTCTATCCTTCCCATCCAAAGTTCTTTGACCTTGGCAAAGAAAACAGAAGGATAGTAATCGGATATCTCTGTCTTCTCTCATTCTCTCTCAGGTGTTAATGTCTTTTTCCTTCTCTCCTCTCTTCTCGTCCCCAATAAAGCTTAAAAGTCAAACCCTTTTTGTTGTCTTTAGCTTTCTTCTCTGATTTGAGCTCACTCTGAGCTTTAGTATCTATGACAAGCATTCTCTGCCCTCATGAACAGTGAATTAGAAGAATACAGACACATAGATAACAATGCAACCTAAGCCCAAAGAGGCTTCCCTTCATTCCGATCATTAGAGTTTTTATAACCCTATTTACTGGACATTCTGAGACTGTGTGGGTATCAGGGACAGAGAGGGGGAAAGGGGGA
>NW_025354017.1:0-5986 GCF_016433145.1 Gracilinanus agilis
ATAAATAAAATTATTTATAAATGATAAAATAATAATATTAGGTAAGCTCTTTTTTTAATGGCCAATAGGAACCCTATAAAAGAAAAAATTATTTCAGGTAATGGTCAACTTCAGTTCTAATGACTTAAGTTAATTTGCCTGAGAAAGATGAGTCCTAGTGAACTGTTTTGCTTCTATCTGATAAATTGACCAATGAGGACAGACCTTGAGCAAAACTGTCAGAGATTCCAAATTTGTCTTCCTTACTTTCTGTCTTCCCTTTTTGGACCCTTTCCTTCTCCCACCCATCAACATTCTCATGTGTACTGGGTTCCTTCTGTCAAAAGGCAAGTAAATGATGTGTACTAAATCAACATTAAATTGTTATTGATTTCATATGCCATCCCTCTCAATCAGATTTTATTTCCTAACCCTGCTGCATGGATTGGGCAATGCTTAACCATAAGGAATTTAAACCAGTTCAACAAACAAGCAAGTTATTGCATCATATGCTGGAAATAAAAAGGCAAAATCTGATTTAGTCCCTTTCCCTCAAAGAGCTTACAATCTAAAAGCAGGAGAGGATTAGACTTGTAACCAAATAACAATAACAAATTAAATTATAATAATAGCTAACATTTGCAACATCTTACAATTCAATCTTCAAAATAACCCTTTAGGTTAGATACTAATATTATCCTCATTTTGTTGATGAAGTAATGAAATCTAGAGTGGATGAATTGCCAAGGTTCCCACAGCTAGTAAATGTTCAAGATAAGATTTGAGTTTCTCTCTGACTTTGTAAACCTTAAGTTCCTATATAATGCTAGTTATCATTATTATTATTATCATAATCATTACTATTATTATTATTGGCTCATTGAGCACTCAGCCTAGGGGCCCATTAAAAACCAAAATACATTCTCTAGGAAGTTAGTCAAGATAAGAGGTATATCTGAGAAGTATATTCTTTATGAGTCTTGAAGATAACAAATATGAATTAACCCAGTCTTTGAGAAGGAATATTCCGTGCCTCTGAAAGGAACAAGAGATTTCTCTCTTCCCCACTCTCCACCACATGATCAGTGGAATCTAGAAGAAGAACAATCTGTCCAGGAGGCATTTCACTCAGCAGGGGAAAAGGACCAATGAATCAAGGCAGGGAAAAAGGAGGAAAATGTGTGAGTCTAAAGAGCACTGGCCCCGACTACAAGGAGTTAAGCTAGACAGAGAAAGAGGACTGGAAAACCTCACTGTCCAGGAGAGACATTTTAGCCAGAGGGAATACTGTGAAGAAACTATGAGAAAAGACAGAAGATACCCTTTAATGCTGGAAATATGAATTACGTTGGTTACCTGTGTCCCCAGTAGGTGACCTTCTTTATTCTTTGTGTGCCCATTCTTAGCACCAAAATTATGTATTATTTATGGAACAGTACACCTCAGACTTATGGAGGAATTTTAATAACTATTGTTCTTATGATACCTTTGCTTTTTTTAGCTAATTATTTCTACTGGCTGACTATGAAAAGTAAAACACACCAATAGGGGCTTCCAAACTACAGTTTTAAGAGTCAGGACTCAAAGAATACCTTAAATCTGAGATAACATTCTTTTTATTAAAATTTGCTAAGGCAAGTTTGGTTGGGAATTGTCCACAGAGGTGAATTATATCAACTGTTGTATTGGTCTCCCTTAGTTTCCAATTATGCTAAATCTCAAAAGGATTCTACTGAAAACCAGTGCTTCTTCCTGCCCCTAGTACAAAGCTTGCTACTTAAAATAATACTGGCTGCTTCTGTTGTGACTCCACACTGTAAATTCAGAACTAATATACTGTCCACTGTCTCCTCTAGGTATCTATGATTCAGGTGGTTTTTTTTCCACCTGATCTAGAATCTAGTTCTTATCTCACCAAATATTTATATTCATTTGCATTGTTTTTATGATCTGATATTTGAAACTATTGTTAATATTCCCAGCTAATAGTATAAGAAATTATAAGAAGTTTTTTTTTTATTTGTTGATGACACATGGTAGGTATCAGCAAGATGAAAGTGAGAAGTTTCTCAAGAGAAACTGTGTAAGAGTATCATCAGAACATGACTTAACTAGAGGAAAATCATGGACTAGTCACATATGAGGAATAGAATATAAACTCCTTAAGAGCAGGGACAGGCAATATATTGTTTCCCAAGTATCCAGCACTAAAAAGGTGCTTGATAAATATTTACTGATTAATATACCGCTCTATCCAAGATGTCAAATGATTTTTACATTTTTAAATACAAAAATAACTATTTTAAAATATAAAATCCATTCTTGGCTCATGTGCCACACAAACACAAGTAGTAGGCCATATTTGATGTTCAGGTTCTTGTTTGTAAGGCTGAATCAAGAGGAAGATTCCCCAGACTGTTGGGTGAACCAAACTTGCCAGATTTATGGGAGGATGCAGAAAAAAAATGAATTGCCATCCCTATCAGTGGAAGGAATGTACATATTTAAGAGATCACAGACTGATTGAAATATCAAGGTATCAAGGGATTCAGTGATTCAATTATTGGAATATGGAGGAAGGTATTTGTTTCCTTTTTATTACGCAATGTAATGATGCCTTTCTTTACCTAGAGAAGTTCTCTGCAATACAAGGCTATCTTGTATCCACTTTGTACGTTATCTTGTATATACCTATATATGTACATGGTAACTCCTCAGTAGTACTATTTAAAGCTAAAAAATGATAATAATAATAATAACAACAACTTATATAGTGTTTTACAGTATAAAAAGCCCTTTACCAATATTATTTCATTTTATTCTCACAACAACCCTAGAAAGAAAGTGTTGTTATTATCCCCATTTTACAGATGAGGGATCTGAGGTAACCCGAGGTAAATGATTTGCTCAGATTAAATGACTCAAAGGCACTGACTGTTTCATTTTTGTTTTGTATCTCTACTATTTTGCACACTTCCTGGTATATAACAGGTCTAAACAAATGGTCAATGATTGAATAAATAAACAAAAATAAAACCTACTTGATACAAACAATTTTGATCCTAGTGGCATTTAATGTGGGAGGAAAATTCTTTTATCATGGCTTTTCATTCATTTAGTCTTTCGAAATTAAAGTCATCTTGATTTTTCCCTGGGTCATCTCTATTGTGTGATTCATGACAGATTTCATTTTTGAGTTATTCTCTACTTGCTCATTCCTGGGAGGGTGCAGTGGATGAGGGAGAAGCATTCCATTCAAATTCTCAGTAATTTATCAATTCCCTTTCTCTGTCTATATAATTTCTCTCCTGACATTATCCCCATCTCTCAATTCTCAGTCTAAATTATAACCTACAGTCCGAGGAACTAGAATGGAAGGAAGTTTCACGGTTGCCTACTTTTAAAACTGAATCCCTAATTACTTCTCTTGAAACCTTCAGAAAAAAAAAATAAGCCAACCAGTTAAGATGCTTACAGAAGGAATTATAGGACTCATTCAAAATCCTAATAATAATTGGTTTAATTATTTGCCATTCTGTGCTACTCACACCACTTTTTTTACATACAGCTACTGAAAATGGAATTTTGTATTTGCATATTTGTGCTCTAAGTGTCATGACTAATGTCTAGTTCAGCAGCCTATTTGAAGGAAGCTTGAAGAGAGAGAACTTCTTTCAACTGTCACATCTGTTGTAATTATGGGAGTCTGTGGAGAGAGGTTTCCTAGCACATCAAAGTAGCTAAATGGGAGGTACTGGGGCCAAAATTAGATTAGCCATCTTCAAAACATTGCCTAGGTTCAATACTTCTGAGATCCTATTTTTAGCCAAAGATCAAAAATGATTTTTATCCAGCTGGCTGATATAACAGATTACAATCATGAAGGTTCACCATCTTAGAGCTGACCTCAATTCCTCCCTCCTTCCTTTCTTCCCTCCATCTCTCTCTCATGGTCTTTATCTCTCTCTGTCTCTCTCTGTTTCTCTTTCTCTGTCTCCCCCCCTCCCCGCTTATAACCACCCTCATGTCCAATTAGACAAGTTTTTGTCATGTCTGTCTCTACAACATCTCTCACAGCCATCCCCCCTTCTCTCCATTTCCACTACCTCAACCCAATGGAGAACCTATTACTTTTCATCTAAACTATTGTTCTAAACCCTCACCTTCTGCCTTAGAATCAATATTAAGTATTGGTTCCAAGATGGAAGAGCAGCAAGGACTAGGCAATTGGAGTTAAATAACTTGCCCAGGGGCACATGGCTAGGAAGAGTCTAAAGCCATATTTGTACCCAGGACATATTTGTATCTAGGTCTGGCTCTCAATCCACTGAGCCACTGAGCTATCCCTGCACTTAAACTATTGCAATGGTTTCCTCTCTGATTAACCTGACAAGTCTCTTCCTTCTTCCAATCTATCCTTCACACAGTTTTTAAAGAAATATCCCTGAAGCATAAGTTGAACTGCATCACTCTCCTACTCAGGAATCACCAGTGGCTCCCTACTGACTCGAGGACAACTCTCATTTGGCATATAAAGTCCTTCACAAACTGACTTCAGCCTACTTTTCTAAGCTTGTTGCAAATTAGTTGTCTTCATTCACTTTATTTTTATTAACCCCTTAACTTTCACCTTAAAATTGAAACTGTGAATTGGTGCTAAGGCAGGAAAGTGGTTAGGGCTAGGCAATGAGAGTTAACTGATTTGTCCAAGATCACAGAGCTGATAAGTGTCTGAGGTCAGATTTGAACCCAGGACCTCCCATGGAAAGGAGTTGCTCTTTATTCACTTAGCCACCTAGCTGACCCTTCATCCACATCAAATGTGTCTGCTTGTCATTCCCTATATACAATACTACATTTCTTAAATCTATAACTCTATTCAAGCTATTATTCTTTCTTCTCGGAATCCACTAATATTAATATCCTGCATTTTTATAGTACTTTCAAATTAGAAAAGTGATTTATACTTATGACCTCTTTGGATGCTCAACCTTCTGTCATAAGAAAATTTCTCTATTTCTATTTCTAATTCTTTATTGATGCCGTTCCCTTGAGATAGCAGGTTACATAACCAAAGGGAACACGCAAAATTTAGCTGAGATCTCACATTTTCTCACTGGTTAGTGATAAGAGACTTTCTGGCTCAGTTTTACAGCCTCTACTTACTTAAAATGAGCATGTCAAGTAACTAGGTATTGAGGGTTGGTCTGCAAATTCCTGCTATACTCTTAGTCTTTATAGACCAGTTTATTATTTTATCTGAGGTGGTTCTTCTGGTGCTACTTTCTATTCTTTATTGTGTTAGTGAATCTTTACCTTACCCTCCTGCCCTCTATGAAATTCCATAGTGTCCATGCTCTATTGTAAAATCTATTGGGAGAGGAGGCTGCAGAAACTGTCATTCAGGGTTTTGGGCATCCATTTTTGTATACCATGGTTCTTTGCTCTGTTTTTTTTTCAGCATTTCTGGATGTTGATAGTTCTGATTGAAAGCAAAGCTTATCAATGAATCCTTGAATAATTTTGATGCTGCCTTTAAGGTAGGTGCTATTCGTGTTCTCATTTTAAATATGAGGAAACTGAGGCAGTTAAGAGGTTAAGGGTCTTACCCAGGATCATGTACTTGGTAAATAAATCTCTGAAGTAGGATTTAAATTCAAGTCCTGATTCCAAATTTAGTATTCAATACATTTTGCTATTTGTCTTAGAGACAAACTGTATCACATGTACCCCTGTAACTCTCAAAATTCCTTAATTTTCAAGTTTTGGCTGAAGAGCCAGCCCCTACCCAAGGCTTTTCCTGATCTGCCCCCACTACCACCACCACCACCACGCCACTCGCTGTTACTGGACATCTCCTAGCCAATATTATATTCTGTTTGCTTATCTGCATATTTGTTGTTCATTCCCACTGGAATAGAAGGTTGTGATTTTTGTCTTTATATACTCAGTATCTAGGATAGTATAGTGCATGTAGTGGGTATATAATAAATGTTGCCTGAATAAA
>NW_025354018.1:0-3783 GCF_016433145.1 Gracilinanus agilis
ATATTATATTATATTATGTTAGTTATTAAGAGGTTTTGATGAAGAAGACTGCATATAGCTTCTGGGATCTCAAGATCTTTCTGGAATAAAGGTAGATAAAAGGAAAAGAGACCACGAGAGTCTACAGAATCCCTTTTATATGCCAGCACAAAAAAGATGCCTTCTCTGATAAAAGTGCATATAATAATAATTTTTAAATGATATAACATATAACAAAAATATAAGTATACTAAAATATAAAATAATATAAAATATAAAAGTGCATATGACAATAAACAATAGCATTTACATAGAGTTTTAAGTTTTTCAAAGAATTTTAAATATTCTCATTTGATTATATATTATCTCATTGGAGGGATAGACAGATAGATAAATAGACAGATAATTTCATGCTCACAACCACCATGAGAATCTCATGAGAAAAAGTAAAGAAAACAGAGATTAACTGACTTGCCCAGAGTCGAACAGTTCCTTAATATTAGAGTCCAGATTTGCATTCATGTTTTATTGATTTCAGGTCTAATGGTCAAAAAGTAGGAACCAATCATTTGACCTAAGAGCCTGTCTACATTACTAAAATTTAATTAGGATATATCTTTTTTTCTTTTCAACAAGATGCCCATTGGCATATATTCACAATTTCCATGAGAAATATTTTTTGATCCCAAAGTTTGTCACTTTTTAGGCTTATTAGCCCTAGTTCATGCCCAATCTCTCTAACCCCTATTTTTCATGAAAAGTAAGAATAAAAATGAACAAACAGTATTGAATTGGCAGTCAAAAGACCTGGATTCAAAACCTAGTTCTACTATTAAACTACTTTGTTCTGGGGCAATTCATTATACCACTTTACAATTATATAATTTTGCTTACTTAGCTATAAAACGAGAGGGTTGGATTAGATGATTCTTAAGGTCTATTTCAACCAAACCTGTAAATATATTGCAACAAAAGACTTAGCATGTGGATCCTACCAAAGGAAGTTATTAAAAAAAACTCTGCAGGGCTGCAATTCATTCATGACTTAAAGGGATAAACTTAAAATGGGTAAGATCAATTGTCAAAATTCCCATTTTCAGAAAAATTGTCCTGAATCTCAAATCCTCATATTATAGATTGCACCAAATAAGTGACTTCAGCTAATCAAGAAAGTCAACTTTATCACCACATCCCTATCTTGCTCCCAGGTGGCTACCTTACCAATTAATTCCAGAAAAAAAAAAAGTGTTAGGTGATTACTGGTTAAAGGTGTGACCTCTCCTGTGGGCATTTTCATTTAACTAGTGAATTCTGGAAGGTGTGAAAAATATATATTTATCAAATCAGAAAATATATCTCCAGTGGTGATTTGTCAGTCTTGAGAACTGGATTAAAAGTGTCCTTACTATTCCTCCAATCATACCACAAAAATGATCATTTATATTAACTATTTGAAAAAAGGTTATCCAGCACTATTGAAGGAACTGATGGAGTCTGAATGCAGAATGACTTCTTCATTTATTTCTTGTTCAATGAATTTTTGTGTAAGAAATATGAGTCTTTTTTCACAACATGATGGACATGGAAATATGAATTAGAAGATAACATATTTATGAGCAATATCATATTACCTACCTTCTTGGGGAGGGGTGGTAGAAAGGAAGATGAGCTCATGGATTGCAAAATGTCAGAAAATGACTATTAAAATTGTATTGATTTGTAAAAAGTAAATTATAAAAAAATGTTATGTAGCCATGTCTCAGGAATGGAAAGCAATTCCAAGTTAGTCAATTTAATGGTTATATGTTAATAAAAATGGATCATTAAAGATCAATGACTACTATGTTACCCCAAATTTTATCTTCTACCAACTTGCTTTGGGACTAAAATTTCCACTTTCTAAGATTTGTCTTTGGGTGACAATGATGTCACCATGTTAAATCTGTTTGTTATATCAGAAGGCCAAAACATTAATACAGGACAGGATTTCTGAAGAGATGAAGTTTGAAAGATGAATAACTCCCTGTTCCTACAAGCCTGTATTCTCTCTGCATTTAGATTGAGAAGGTTCTATCATATGTTGGCTTTAGCTCCAATGAAAGCAAACTCTTTTCCCTTTTCCCTTCACCACTCATATACATCTCTACACTTTTTAAGAAGGGCTCTACTCTTAGATTTAACTTTCTTTATCCAGTTCTATGTTTGACGAGTCTCCTTCTGCTTGGATTTTAATTAAGATCTTGGCTGCAGGTGAGGCACATGAGTCAGACAGTAAACAAGTATGATTAAGCACTGATTATATCCCAGTCATTGTGCTAAACACCAGGAGCACGAAACTGTCTTCAAGGAGCTTGCACTCAAATGGGGGATGGCAGCTAATAATAGCAAGCTAAAAAATGGCAGGGAGGAGAAGGTAGGAAGGGGTACAGTGGAGAAGGCCCAGATAATTAATAGAAACTTGTGAATCTATTTATTCTTGAATTTTCTAAATGCAAAGAAGACCTCCTGAGAAGAGCCAAAAAACCATTTGAAGTTTATAGTTTTTATTCTTCTGGCTAAAACAATTCTATTGTTTGTAACATTGTGTATGATATAAGTGTTAATGATGATTGTGGAACAACTGGTGTTTATGTAGCAAGTTTAAGTTTGTAAGCACTTTATAGGCATTACAGTAGGCACATAATAGATTAAAATAAGATAGAACAGATGATATAAAACATCATATACTATACAATATGGCATGATGCATCACAATGCAATGTAATACGATACAATGAAATGAATGTAAAATATCATAATGTAAAAAATGTAACATGAAAAAATGTAACATGAAACACAAGAATGCAAAATAGCATGGTTTGACATAACCATAAAATGCAACATATGTAATAATATCATGGGGCAGCTAGGCGATACAGTGGATAGAGCACCAGGCTTGAAGTTATGAAGACTCGCCTTCCTGAGGTAAAATATGGCCTCAGACACTTACTATATGAGGGATCCAGAGCAAGTGCCTCAGTTTCCTCATCTATAAAATGAACTAGAGAAGAAATAACAAAACATTCTAGTATCTCTGCAAAGAAAATCCCAAATGTGGTCATGAAGAATCAAATATGGTTGAAAAATGACTGCTCAATAAAAAAATAGTGGAATAGAGCATAACACAACATAACCATATCAGAATAATATAGCACAAGATAAATTAGCATAATATATTATAATAGCATAACATAAGCAGTTGAAAGACTGTTGAATTCTGAACTAGGAAGATCTCAGTTCAAATTCCTTCTCACTTACTAGTGAGACCTTAGACAAGTCACAGATTCTTTCAACTTCTATATCTTCATTTGGAATTAAATTAGGACAACAGCTCTCTATCTCACAAGTCTACTGTGAGGATCAAATTAGAAAACTGATGCAAAACACTTTAAGCTTGTCATATTTAAGTGTAAGCTATTACTATTAATAGTAGTAGCAACAGGATGAATAATATTAAGAGATTTCAGATTTATTTTCCCAGCCTTAATTTTTCTCCTAACTTCCTGGCTCACATCACTAACTGTCTATTGGATATCTTGAGCCACAGATATCTTAAATTCAATATGTTCAAAATAGAAAAAAATTTCCCCTAAACCCTCCTTTCTTCTGAATTTCCTTACTTCTGTTGAGGGCATTACCCACCTTCTAGTCACCCAGGCTCATAAACATCATAATCCCCATCCCATCAGTCACAAATGTCTTGTCATTTCTATCTTCAAAACATTTCATATATATATATATATATATATATATATATATATATAT
>NW_025354019.1:0-5210 GCF_016433145.1 Gracilinanus agilis
ACCTCAGACACATGCTGACTGTGTGACAGCCTGGGTCACCTTACCCTGGGATACCTCGCCTTTTAGTATCTTAAGTAACTTTTCAACAATTAACTACAGAGCCATTGATTGCTGTTGGGCATTGGAGGAGGAAACTCCCATACTGGGAGATGCCCCCACTGAACTCATGGGTCTAGATCGCTTCCACCTTCCTCCTCTCCCCCACCATAGACACAAAAGTCTCTGTGTTGGAATGATTTATAAAATCACTTCCTGTTCAATTTGTTCATTTTGGGTTACTAGCACAAAAGTCCATAGTAGAATGGGACAAAATCAAGCCAGTTGCTATGAAATCTGTAGGGGCAGGATTGAAGTCTTCTAGAGGTTACCTAGTCCAGCCCTTTTATTTTATTCTAGAGGAAACTGAGGACTACAGAGTTGGTTGACTAAGGCTTTACAAGTAGTCAGTTAACAAACATTTACTAAGGGCTTCCTATATGCCAGGTGCCATGCTACATGCTTAGGTGACAAAGGCAAAAACACAGTCCCTGCTGCCATAGAGCTTCCATTCTTTCTCTCTCTCTTTAAAAATGTCAATTTAAAAAATCTTGAACATCTAAAAAGGATCCTTCCATCTACATGGCAGAACCTCCAAAGAGGATTCTCTATGAAATTATGAATTTCCCTTGACTTACAAAAAATATAAAAGGTAGATGGAAAGTGATCGAGAGAAGGTGCTGGTAGGGATAGGCAGAGGGAGATCAAGAAAAGGCTCTTTCTGAAGACAGGAAGCCAGAGAAGCTGCAGAGGAGGAGAGAAGGGAGACCATTCTAGGAATGGAGAACAGGCAGGAGAAGGTATGTTTCGGGTGAGGAACAGCAAGTAGCCTGTGTGGCTGGATTAATATTAATAATAACAAGCAATGAGACAGCAGTATAAGGCTTGCAAATCACTTCATCAATGTTATCCTCACAATGACTCTGGGAGGTAGAGATTATCATTATCCCCATTTTATTGATGAAGAAACTGAAGTAGATATAGATAAGTGATTTGCCCAGTGATTTGTTTTTTCCTTTGGTTCCTAATGGGGTTCCCAGATGCCCCATTCTTAGAAAAAAATAACAGCAAAGATGAGAGAGATATAACCAGGTTGTGCTTTGATTCCTAACTTTAAAAGCACTGCTTATGGAGGGCAAAGACTTGAGTTCAAATCTAGGCTTTGCTGCTTCCTGCTTGTATGACCTTGGGAAATTGTGTTACTTTCTTCCTCTGTTAAACATTTAAAAACATTTTTCTGAGAAGAACCCATAGACCCACCAGGCTTCCAAAGGGCTTTCTGATGCAAAAAGTAAAAAGACTAAGAACTTGTCATTGTAGATTTTAAAATTAATATTCAATATCTCCAAGTATAATATTTATAAAGTTTATTATTAAAAACCAGAGGGAGCTCACTCAAGCCACTCACATAGAAAAGAGAGAGGCAGAGGAGAGAACGGAAACTATATACAAACAATGTGATGACGCACAGGCACAAAAGGAAAAAGAATTGTGGGAAACGTAGTCCTGGGGTACAGCATTCTAACTACACATCATCTAAACCTACACCTTCATTAGATTATGAAATTAAAGCCTAAAGATAGGAAGTGACTTGCTCAAGGTAACACAAATGGGAGAGCCAGAATTTGAACCCAGTTCTGCTCACTCCAGATCTTGTGAGTTCTCTTTTTCACTATTCCATATTCCACTTCAGATGTTATAGAAGGATCTGTGATCATCTACTTTCCCCCCCCTCTGATCTCTGTGGGCATTCAGGACTGCCAGACTACAAACTAATTCATTTCACTTTTGCCCAGGAGGGAAATTGAGGGCACGGTTGGCAGAGGCTCCCAAGTTTAGCAACTGAGTCTTCTTTTTTCTCACCTTGGGGAGAGCCAGCAAGATGAGGCAACTGGGTTTCCCGCAATAGCTAGAGCCCAGCCCTGCCAGCTTAGTGACCTGATTTGACATGTGGTTTAACATTACAGCTCCCAATTTCTAGAGCCAGAATGATAACAATACGTTTACGCGTGTGTGTGAGCTTACACACACGTATAACAAGACGTCGGTGTGAGAGACTGTAGCAAATAGCAAAGCCAGGAGGATATGAAAGCCCGCTTCCCTCACCCCAGAAAAGCCGTCTGTTTATTGGCTTGTCCCTTTTCAACTCCAGGCCACTGTGGGCCTTAAATTCAGCTGCTTTTCTCCATTGAATCACTTTGAGAGTCAATGCTAAATGGCACTGGGCCATCCCTTGAGAGAGCATCCACCATGGGCTAATCACTGCCCAAGGGCTCAGCCTCTGATGCCTCAATGAACTCATTGAAGCCCTACCATCTACCTTGTCACTCCCACAAGAGTTTGACTGAGCGTAGTGTTCTGAGGTGCTACACTAATCAGGACTGGGATGCATTGTGTATGTTGGCAAGAAAGGAGTTCAGTTCACTTCAGGGAGGCAGGATAGTATTGGAGAAAGAGTGTTGCTTTTGGAGCAAAAGGATTAAGGTCCTTTCCAGCTTTTAATTTATGAGCCTAGGATAATACAATTAAGTCCAACAAGTATTTATTAGGCACCTCCTCTGGCCAGGCACTGGGCTAGGAATACAAAAGACAAAATCATAGTTTGTGCCCTGAAGGGATTTACATTCTACTGGGATGGAAATCAGAGTATTCATAGATAAATAAATAGAAAATATATGAAAAAATAAGTTCAGAATGGGAAACATCTCCTGTTGGAGGAAGTGCTTCAGCCAAGAAAGAGAGGTTTGTTGAGGGGGGAGGAATGTGAAGATTCCAGGAAAATGGAGTATACTAGGCAAAGATATGGAGGCAGGAGACAGCATAACTAAAGAATAATAACTGCTCCTATTTTATTGACAAGGGTGAGAGCACTGGGCTTGAAATCTGGAGGACTTATCTTCCTGAGTTCAAATTTTGTTTTGACTTCAATTTGACTTCAGGCACTTCCTATGTGACCCTAGGCAAGTTACTGAACCTCATCTGCCTCAGTTTCCTCATCTATAAAATGAGCTAGAGAAGGAAATAGTAAAACACTTCAGTATCTTTGCTAAGAAAACCTAAACAGGATCACACAGAGTTCGATGCAATAAAAAGAAAATGATTAAGTTGAAAGTAGACAGTTAGATACATACAAATGTAAATGGAAAATGGTCTCAAGGGGGAAGGCATGAGCACTTGAGGGGACTGGGAAAGTTCTCCAGAAGAAGGTAGGATTTGAGTTGAATTTTGAAGGAAGCCAAAGAAAAAGAACATTCTAGGGCAGTGATGGTGAACCTTTTAGAGACAGAGTGCCCAAACTGCAACCCTCACATGGCAAGCGAGGACCCCTCCCCTTACCCCAGACAGGGGAGGGAGGAAGTGCTCCCAGTGGGCTGCTGGGTAGAGGGGTGGGTGATGTAAGAAATGTCCTCAGGCATGATGGAAAAGGGGAAGGGAGCAGCCCCCTCTTGCATGCCATAGGTTCACCAACAACAGTTCTAGGGAATGAAATCTGAGGGATAGCTAGAGCATTTAATATAATTTCTAATGAGAGGTTATCTAGTTAAAAAAAAAATCCTTACCTTCTGTCTTAGTATACATTTTAAGAAAGAATAATAGCAAGGGTTTGGCAATCTGGGTTAAGGGACTTGCCCAGAATCACACAGCTAGGAAGCATCAGAGGCCAGATTTGAACCTTGGTTCTCCTAACTGTACACTTGACCAGTTCAGAACCTAGGGACTGGAGTATGTAGCTGTAAGGAAGATTCACATGACCAGAAGCAAGAGAAGATCTTAGCCTCCTCCTGTATCTACCTGGACCAGAAGATGACCATATGACATTTTCCCTCATGGGTTCTAGGGAATCCTTAAAGGAGTCATCTTTCTAATAATATACCTCACAAGCTCTCCAGTATGCTCTACCCAATGATTATTAGCTCATATCAATTATTGTGTTAGTCATTTTTCTGTCATGTCTGACTCTTTGTGACCCTGTTTGGGATTTTTTAATCTGAAAAACTTTAATTAATTAATTAATTAAAAATATTTTCCCCTCATTACATGATTCTGTTTGGGATTTTCTTGGCAGAGACTGGAGACGTTTTGCCATTTCCTCCTCCAGCAATTTTACAGATGAGGAAACAGAGGCAAATAGGGTTAAATGATTTGCCATGGGTGTCACAGCTAGTAAGTGTCTAAGGCCAGATTTGAACTCTGGCCTGTCACTCTATCTACTGTGCCAACTGTAATGTAGAGGATGGCAGCATGGAATCCCTTCTCAACTGTCCCCTCACCCAAAGTTCTCCGGGGGGGGGGGGTCCCACGGATGCTGCCATCCTCTACATTATACAACTAGCTTGATGAGCCACACATAATTAGTTTTTTAGAAAAAGATATTTGTTAAAAGTTGGTGACACTCTCTCCAACCAAAACAGAGTCCAGAGGAAAGTGAATTTGACCTTAGAGACCACATCTGCTAACTCTCAGCTCCTACCTGTGCTTTAGCTGGAGTCTTCAAGGTATTGCCTTTAGGTAGAGCCATGCTTTCTGCTGGACTCCTTGTAGAACTTTTCTCTGCTCCAGAGACACAGCAGAAAAGCTTGTGGGAAGTCTCAAATCCTCTGAAGTCTTTGAAATTCATCTGGTTGTCTTCTGGTCCAGGTAGATATGGAAGGAGGCTGAGAGCTTCTCTCGCTTCTAGTCCTGGGATGCTTCCTCATGGCTACACATGCCAGTTTCTCGGCTATTTCATACAAAACCCACAGGGCATGAGCAAAGGTTTTCAATCGATGCAAACATGCTCCCTGTGGGACATCCCTCTAGTTCTTCCATTGACTTTTAAGGATATCTAGATCGATCAAGTACTTTTATGTTCTCAGTTTATAGCCTAGGACTGAATCGGTTGGGTAGATCGGTGATAAACTGGACAGAGTCCAAGACTTGGAATTGGGAAAACTTGAGTTCAAATCCTGCCTTAGCCCCTTAGGATGTATGATCTTGGGCAGATCACCTAACTTCTGCCTGCCTTAACTTCCTCATCTGTAAAATGAAGTTAATAATAGCACCTACTTCCCATAAAATAAAATGATAAAATAAAGAATAAAATGAGATATTTGTAAGTGCTTTGCAAACTTTAAAATGCCATATAAATACTACTACTACTACTACTACTACTACTACTACTACTACTACTACTA
>NW_025354020.1:0-5068 GCF_016433145.1 Gracilinanus agilis
TGCTATTTCCTTCTCCAGCTCATTTTACAAATAAGGAAACTGAGGCACACAGCGCTAAGTGACTTGCCTAGGATTAGACAACTAGTAAGTACCTGAGGTCATATTTGAACTTGAGAAGGGGCCTTCCTAACTCCAGAACTGGCGCTCTAACCACTGTACCACCTAGCTGCCTTTGTAGTTATTTAAATCTGTATAAGTTATGCCTCTCAGAATGTAAACTCCTTGAGCATAGGGATTAATTTTGTATTGTATCCTAAGTGCCTAGAGCAATATCTCACATGGCAAACACAATAAGTGTTAAAATGACGACATGAATAATCTAAAAAAATATGCTTTCTGAATGACTTGATTTTTCTTATTTGTATGGGCTCCAGTGGAGTAGCTTCTCCATCTTTGGCAGAAGCATTGAGTTTGTAGGAATACAAGGTCAAGACATTTTGCATGACCTATTCGGGAAATAATGTGCAAAGATAAATACTCTTGTTTTTTGTTACTGAGAATTGAAGGAGTTTTTTTTCTAGCCTTTAGCAATTCTTAGAATCTTTAGAGACAAAATGAAGTTACCTTTGAAAGGATAACTTGAGTACAGCATTTCTTTCCCCAAAGAATCTCTTCTGTTTATTCCATGAACTATATCTTTTCTTTTACTTTCTATTGGCTCCCACAGTTGTTTACAGAAATACATGTACAAATAGTTACCAATTTAATGTGCTGTCCAAAGGCTGTAATTCCATCTATAGTCTCCTGATTAGGCCACATACCACCAGAAGTCTCATAAGACATATTATTGAGCTATGAGAAAAGCTCTTATAATCAGAACACAGACCATGGAGTTGACAAGGAATAACCACATGTTTGGCCAACCACTGAATCAAATCATTCTCCTGAAAAAGGTACACAATGAGCACCCAAGCTGATTATACATGCAAATTGAGATCCAACACAGTCTTTTGAGGTGGTGTAGCATAAACCGTCTTTTTTCTGATGTTGTCAGCGGCTTTCTTGTTCAAGGTAGCTGCAATCCAATTAAAATGGCCATCAGAGCAGAGCTGAACAGCATTCGATGGTTTCCATTAATGTCATATTTAATTTAGCAGTGCAATGTTGAAGATGTTCATTACTGTCCTCTGCTAAACTTTAGCCTTGTGGACAACACGTTTTATAAATGATATTTACATATAGCAGGGAATATAAAAACCAAACTATTTAGACTGCTAAATAACTGGACTAGGACTGTCATGTCCATTTAAGTCGGTAGCAATTATACTCTCAAGTTTTACTTTGTATATTGCAAGTGTTAGTTAGGAAAGGGGTGCCCAGAGAGACAAGTGTTTTTTAAAAAATATTCTCAAAGTAAGTCCCATGGCATCATATTTCAAGTTTTACAAGATTAAATCTTGTAGTCTTAGACAAGAGGGTAATCAATGTAGTAATAGAAAGATTCAGACAGAATTCAGGTTTTTTGTGTTAAAGAAGGTTTTGATGCTTAAACAAAGCCTACCCCATAGTGTTGTGCTAGTAACTGTTTAACAACCAACTCTCAGAAAAAATGTACTCAAGCCACATTTTTTATGTTTAGTCTGCATTATTATCATTTTTCCATTACTTTAAAAAATCCATACAATCAACAAAACAATAAGTCAAACCCTAATTTGTAGAATTTGTCAGTTACCACGGTATGAATGTTCACACTGAAAATCTAAAAATCAATTTTCACTACACAATATGAAGTGTCTCCAGGATATTCCCACCTCCATAACTTTGCACTAATTGGCCATCATCCTTGGAATGCTATCTCTCTTAAGTTCCACTTGGAATCACTAGCTCTTTTCAAGGTTCAACTCAAGTACTACTTCTCATTTAGGGCCTTCCACTTCCCACTCCAATTATTAATGTTCTTTCATCCTGCAAATTACTTTTATGTATATAATAGGAAGTAATTAAATGGTCAGTCAGTCAAGCAATAGTCACTTAAGCTCCTGCTCTGTGCCTGGCACTGTGCTAAGTCCTGGGGATACAAAGAAGGCAAAAGAATGTCAGTCCCAGTTCTCAAACAAGTCACTGTATAATAGGGGAGACAATGTGCAAATACCTATGTACTAACAAGCTATAAAACAGAACAAATTAGATAGAATAGAGGGAAGGCACTAGAATTAAGATAAGTTGGGAAAGGCTTCCTGTAGAAGATGGGATTTTAGTTGAGACTTGTAGTAAACCAGGGAAATTAAGAGGAAGAGATATGGAGGGACAACATTCCACATATGTGGGACAACCAGAAAAATGCCTGGGATGTCTTATTCAGGGAATAGCCAGGAGACCAGCATCACTGGATCAAAAAGTATGTGGAGGGTCATAAATTGTAAGCAGACTAGAAAGGGAAGGCAGGAAGGTTTGACTATGATGAACCTTGAACACTAAATAGGATTTTGTATTTGATCCTGGAGGTGATTGGGAAGCATTCGATTTTGTTGAATAGGAGTGTAATATGGTCAGACTTGTGCCTTAGGAAAAACACTTTTGTGAGGATGGATTGGAATGTAGAGAGACTCGAGGCAGGCAATGCTACCATCAGACTATTGTAATAGTTGAAGAATGAGGTTATGTGTGTCTGCACCAGAGAGAGGAAGCTTAAGTTCTGCTGAGAAATATAAAATATACACAAGGTAATTTCATAAGGAAGAGCATATTAATCAAGTTTTATGTGGAGGTGATTTAATGAGTATACTTAAGAGGGAAGTTAGGGATTCTTAGAAGAAGACATCAATCAACATGTATTTATTGTTTACTAGGTGCTAGATAATGGGGATACAAATACAATGTGCAGAAAATCTCTACTCACTAACATGTTCTAATGGGAGAGATCACATGGGCATAGATAGGGAAGTAGGATATGGCCTGAGGAGCTCAAGTCCTGTAGTGATTAACCAAAAACCCTTGAAATGACCTGATCCATCTCTTGTGGCCTTTATTGACCAATCACTGTGGCAGACCATCTGAAGTGGTGACTGTTATCTTACCCTCCAACACTGGCAGTGGTAGCTTAGCCCCAACACTTGGAGAAAAGCTCCGGTCCCATAAATAACAGCACTGAGCTAGTCCTTAGCCTAGCATGAAAGCGAATGTAGAGACATAATGGAGAAATGCTAAAGCCCCCATCTCAGAGAGTGGCACAGGCCTATTTTGGTGCCCAGTGGAACTGCCCTACATCTGGCTTGTTCACAGTGCAATGGTATCCTACTGTACCTTAGTATATCTTCTCTGCTTGAAGATTTATATAATTTATTTATTATTCATTACAAATTTTGCCCATTTCAACCTTCATTTTTAAAAAATCAATACATCAGTTTATAGCCATGCTTTTAAAAAATAAATTTTTAGTTTCAAATTCTCTACAGCCCTCTTTCCCTTCTTCTACTCCAACCATACAGAGACAGTATGCAATCTGATTTATATTTTACATGTGTAATTATATAAAACATTTTTCCATATTAGAGATTTGGTGGATGAGGCCTCAGACAAAAAATAAAAAGAAGGAAGCGAAATATTGTATGTTTTGGTCTGCATTCAGATCCCATAAATTCTCAATTTGGATATAGTCACATTTCTTAAATGTCCAATTCACTTCAAAATGTCGGGCTCATATGATTGTGATGGGATACTATTATGCTTTAAGGAATGTGCTATAAGGATGATTTCTGAAAGAGCCAGAAAGAACTACACAAACTTATGCAGAGTGAAATAAGCAGACCCTGGAGAACATTGTACACCACAATATATTATGGAATGATCAACTACGAAAGACTTTGCTACTCTTAGCAATACAGTAATCCAGGACAGTTCTGAGGGACTTATGACAAACAATGCTATCCTCATCTAGAGAAAGAACTGTTGGAATCAGACTATAGATCAAAGCATACAATTTTTCACTTTAGTTTATCTGGGTTTTTATTTTGGGGTTTTGGTTTTTTATGATTATTCTCTTACAAAAATGAACAATATGGAAATATGGTTTGTAATATGATACATGTAAAACCCAGACTGAATTGCTTGCCAGTTCTGGGAGAGGAAAAGAAAGGGAGAAGGTAAACAATTTGAATGATATAACTTCAGAAAACTTATGTGGAAATTTGTTTTAACATATAATTGGTAAAATAAAACATCTTAACAATAATAAAAAATGCAGGGCTTGCTTTTATGTGTCCTAAGTAATTCTTAAGGTCTTGGGGTTGCCTCCCATTTCTAGTACTCTAGGTTTGGGGGAGAAAATAATCTTGGTTAACCTATCTTTATCATGTTAAAGAATGTGATCCCATGACCTCTTTTAAGCCAAATGGAATTTTTTTGTGTGTATGTGTGTTTGTTTTTATTTAGCATTACCTACTCTGCTAAATTATTTTGGATTTAAATCTTTAGTTCTTTTCTAACCTCATGTGTTTCTCAAATTTGAAACAAGCTACATGGAATGTTCTAGAGATGGAAATGCTGTGAATTTTTACCAACCAGAAAAATGCTTCTTCTACTGTTTCCATTACCCTCCCTGGTAACTTCTAGATTCTTTTTGCCTTTGGGACCATTTCACACAATTTACTAAGTCTTTTTTTTTAAGGGCTCCCAAATGACTCCTTGATCCCATCTCTGCTATTTTAGACAATTTTGAAACCATCATTCTACAAGTACAGTATGGAATAATTTTCTCTTAAAGCTACTTTTGCATCTCATATGTTATCTTTCTAACACATGGCCTCAAAAAAATATTGCAGCAGCTTAAAGGACAAGTAGTACAATTAATTTAAGGTCTAGTAATTCCTCTGGACATGAAAGACATTTTGTTAAGTGATTAAATGTTATTAGAAGGAAGGACATAATCTATTGAGGTGGGCATATTCTTTCAGAAAAGAAATTGGATATAAGGGCTAGGATTACTCTTACCAGCTATTTCTTCACACTTTTAGCTCATATTTTTGAACTATCCTGTAGTCCATACACCAAAAAAACTAAGTGCGCTCTCTCTCTCTCTCTCTCTCTCTCTCTCTCTCTCTCTCTCTCTCTCTCTCTCTCTTCTCTCTCT